>NC_089873.1:108620000-108880000 GCF_040182565.1 Anser cygnoides | reverse complement strand
CACTGGCTTGTGACAGGACCTTTCCTTCCTCAGAAGTTCCCAGGGTAAGTCTGCAGCTCTGCACTTAGCCTGGAAACAGAATGAAGGGGGGAACAAACTGCAGCTGAGCACCACCACCACTGCCATGCTAGAGCCACAGTCCCACATACGTTACCACCATTCCCGAAGCAGACAAAGGCTGCAGCTGTTGAACCCAGAGTGGCCAGGTCTCCTGCAATTCCTCTTCTTTTACTTATGGAGGAAATACTGTAGTAAAATAATTTGCATTCTCATTTCTCCATGGCAGCAGGGCATTCAGGTAGAGTCTACGCAGTAACTGCTCCTCAGTGGCTAACTAGCCTTGCTCTGGTATAAGTCTGCCAGGTTTATTTTGGAAGTTATACGAGAACCTAGCTATGGAATCCTCTTATTTCAAAGCATCTTGTAGGGCACTTTTCTTACAGCACATTATATTATATCTCTTCAACAACAATTTATTCCACCTTTTTTTCCATCCCCAGAGACACATCAGTCTTGATTTGAGGCTCGTGATTTCATATTTTTCAGTGATCATACATTTCTGGGGTTTAGATGCAGCAACAATGAGAGCATTTCAGCCTAGTTCAGCTTCAGAGCAAGAATATTCTTGCAACAAAGAAACTGAGAATGTACCACATCACTCTACTTCCACTCAGCACCATCTGAAACTGTAGCGAGTGTCTCTACATCATCATCCAGATCACTAATTAACATAAAAACAGAACCAACAATCATTAGTTTCATTTGATACATTCCTTCTGAAAGTATGAGTTTCTACATACTTGATCTTGCATGAGATTTAAATGGACCACACTTGTTTACACAGAAATGTCTTGAAAAAATGGTGAAAGTAAAGATGAACTTGGTGTATTTGGTGTACACTAGGTTTTCTTTCTTGTTGTTTTCATAGCTTTCACGGAGTTATTCCTCTCACTATCTTCTAAGTACTACAGCTCAGTTTTGTGATTTACTCTGGTATTTTTCTGGAAGTTTAAGAAACATCCATACTATCACAACTTTTTTCTGCTTAAAAAAGGCAAAATATTTTCCCTTCCTAGTCATCTGGTATTTTTACTTGTCCTTTGTAATTCCTGAAAACAGCTGCATCTCACCTTTGGGATTCCATGAGCTCATTCAATACCTGGGGATGGTGTTCAACAGGCTCAACTAACTTGAACACCTCTAACTCATCTAAACATTCTCTAAGTTTTCCTTAGTCAAGGCTGACATTAGCTTGTTGCTAGCATTCACTCCATTCAACATCAGCAGTAACCCCATTAGCAAAGACCAGAGCAGGACAGAGTAAGCACAACCACCTTCCTCCCAGTACTCTCAAACAGAAGCCTCATTCTGCAATCACACACACACTGCAGCAGTAACACAATTCTTGCTTTTTAGTCTAAAATCGTGCTTACAGAATAAATTGGATGTGTTCTTGAGCTTAGTTCCTAATTTTACTCTGTACTTTGATCTTCCCAAAATTGCCCTTGAAATTATAGAAATCAGAGAAGGAGAAAAGCATGAATTACTGTCCCTCATTTACATTTCTCTATTGATGACTATTTCATATGACATAAAAGGTGAATAAAATTTTAGCAATGAGATCCCCAGCCTTTTTTTTACTTAGATCTATTCTCCCACTGACTTTTTTAAATGCCTTTGCAGTGCTGAAATATACAGACATTTGACGATAATTTACTTGTAAAGAACAATGACTGTGTGCAACGGGGAAGTGCTGGATTCCTCTGGAGGTAACATGTCTCAGGTAAGGCACAATGTTGCACTTGGCCAGACTGAACAGTGACAAAGCAAGTTTTTAAAGATACAAATTTAAGTTATATTTTTGTTGTTGGAAAAAGAGGATTAGCTATGAGTGTGCATTATCAGTGGCCTCCAGCATCACTTTTGAAAGCCATTCTTTTACGGCTTGTAATTGCTTCAGGCACAGCAGTTGTGCCCAACAGGTTATCATAACTCCCTGAACCTCTAATTCATCACAGCTCTACTCTGCCTTAGGCACAGAGATTTGAGTCTCTAGTCCTGAACTGCTGCAACCTAGTATATATTCCAGGTATCACCAATAGCCCATTTTGCAACAGCAATGGCCATTAGCCTGCCTCGTTGTGGAGGGACACCCTTTATAAAACTCCAGAAAAGCCTACCTGGGAGTTTAACAGCTCCACAGCTGGTTATTACCATGACTGTCTGCATGACTGGATGCTCACTCACATTTCAGCTGTCCTCACCAGAAGTCTTTGGCCTGTCTATCGAGAATCTGCAGAAGAGCCGATCCCTCTGTGACCTTATCATCGTGAGCACCAGAAGCCACTTCAAGTTTCTAGAAAGTACAGACATTGTTTCACATTTCCATATTGTTCTGACACTGACATTGTTCAGTCTCTTTATACAAACCCTACGTGGTATAAAGCTTGACACACAACCCACAGTGCAGCGTATTTCAGAATGCAGGACCTGAAATCCTCCTCTTAAATACAGGGGGAGGCGTGGAACCTTTGCACAAAGGGGACTGGAAGAGGCAGACAAGCAGCGTATTATGAACTAGCACTGCATTAACCCGAGCCATTATGGGAGCTAACAAGGCACCTTCCCTGGGATGCTTTTCCAATAATTTTCATGATAAATATAGGTAGCTGAAATGCATTTGTAATACAATTAATTTACAGCTGTACACATTTGCAGACTGGATGCTTACCCTTAGGCTATATTTGCATGGAAACACAGACAAGAAAAGACTACAGTCGGGGTATTGTTTCTGTGAGAGAGAGTTCTAACTCACATTCCACAACTTATCTGCACAAACAGGTTTCATTGTCCTAGCTTTAAAATTCAGAGTAATTGGAAGAAGTTATTAAAATTACTAATGCTTTGAAACAATGGGATTGTTAATTCAAACTGTTCTGTGGAAGGTCACAGTTACTTATAACTGCTGTATATATTCAATCATCTACTTAAATCTTCCAGTTTCATTAATGACATTTTCACAGGAGTGAGCAACTATTTCAAATATATGTTACTGGTGTATTACTGTTTCGCACTTCCAAAGCTCCAGCTTTCTGATTTAGGAAAGCATGTATGAATTAAATGATGAAGCACACAGCAATGACAGCAAAAAGTCATTCTCAGCAACCCATTTTTTCTCACTGTCTTCAGTAAACCTCTTGTAAAATTTTCACAGACAGAAATATGTTAGTGCATGCTTGTATAGATAGATGCCTGCATTTACATATGAAATAGAAAAGGAAAATAATTACAAATAATCTAGCAGATACTGCTTGGATCTTTCCATTTGCTTAACATCTTCATAATTGATTGGTCCTACTATTAATTCTATCCTTAGCTGATCCACATACATGGTGGTTTACTCTAATTTTCTTTGTTGAGTCCCTGAATGATTTTTACATACCACTGTTGATTCACCAAAGAAAGATTTTACTCCCAGCCTAATAGAATTTTTCCAGTTGGTTTAAAGTTCCCCCCAAATCCCAAAGTTTTGCTTTTAAACTGAAATCACTGCTTTTTGAAAGTATGAAGCATATAGTTCACACAGTTTTTCAGTAATGCTTTCCGGAAATACAACCATGACAGCTATGAAAGGGTCTGGCAAACAGGTCATTGACAAGAAATACCCTACAACAGTGTTCTGTTAGACCATCTTTTCCCTCTATTTCCTCACTCCTAAAAGTCCTAGAAGTGTCCACCAAAACCTACCTAATAGTTACTACATCAAAAGGCTTGAACTTTTTTATATACCTCATTTATTTGTTCTTCACAGTGACAAGTGCAGAAGCAGCCCACTCACAGTAATGCAGCTCCACTGAACTGCATCCCAGTTCAGATCCAGCTACGGGAGAAGCATATACTCGCACATCTTACCAAACATTTCTCTCAGCCAGCCAGCAGACAGCTCTTCTCCAGATAAAACCGGTATCAGCCTGAGCCATCTCAGTGTTATTCACATGCCCAGTGCCTGGGCCACCATGTCAGGAAGGCGCTGGCATGCCACAATGCCCACCCGCCCATTGAGGCTGAAGCTCTCACACTGCTGAAGCAGCAGCTACTCCCCATTCGTTTTGCTTCAGGAAAAATAAGGCAGCTTGACAGTAGCATCTTGCTCAGGTATCGGTTGCTTCCTAAAGAACAACAATGTTTTGGCTTTCTTTTCCTTATTTCAGAATTTCAGTGCAGATTGCTAAAATACTAAGGAAAGAGAAATGAACACCTTATTATCATGACAAGGTATAACCCTTCCTATAAAACTCTCTCTTCACCATTGTTATGCCTTCAATTCTTCCTTAAAGTTCAGTAAACACGTGAGAACTTTGGATTTATCACTGCTAACTATAGTTAGAAAGCACTGTAATACTGCCTGCAGTTGGAGCTACTATACTTGCAGGAAAATCTGCAGCCTTAGCCTTTCATTCCAGTGCACAGTTCTTCACACTTCTGTTTTATTCAAGGGAAATATCTGCTAAGAGCCTTCTGTATACGGTAACTGCTCATGAATGTTAAAAACTAGACTCTTCCCCACTTATTTATTTATTTACTTATTAAAGAAAAAACTAAGCCAACAATCAAAAAACTTACACATCCACTCCATAATCAACATGTCAGCAGAGGCTGCTGCTTCCTTGAGCCATTTACAATGTTATTAAGTAACGAATTGAACCACCTTTGATTATGTGTTTGTTTGTGTTTTTTTTGGTCCATTTTACTTTTATGTATTTGCTTAAATGACTTAAGGGAGGACTTTTCTTCAAACATTTTTACAAGACTGAAATTACATGCTAGGTGCTTGTAGACTAATAAAGGTGAAGGATAACTTTATGAAAGAGAGATTTATCCTACGCACGACAACTGTCTCTAAACAAGAGCCATGCTCCACACTTCCAGCATTTTAATACATCACCCATTAAAAATCTCCATATCATATGATGAAATTTATCAAGTAACGTTCACAGAAATTACACAATAGTTTTAATATTGATATCTTACAAATTTTAAAACTTGATCATTAATGGATTTTGAAGCATACAAAGTATTCAAAGTTCAAGACTGCATTGTGATTGCTTAAAGTATTTTCATCCAAGTGTTCAATTTAAAATAGATCAAGCTGTAAAAATATACAAAAGTATTACAAAATAAAATACAAATATATTAGCAAATTAAAATTCATTTTCTGTAAAACAACAGTTGAATTCCTTGCTGCTAGATAGCTTCCTACATGGTAACTTTATGATAAATCATCCCCTGCTACACATGCATGACACAAGACATGACTTTGCTCTAACAGCTGTCTTCTTCAGTTCTAAGAACTCCTGTTCACAATTATTTTGAGAAGAAACTAATTGTGCAAACAGATTATATACAAAAACATCTCTTCCAGAACAAAGCAGCAGGAAGAGAAGATAGCTTGTAGGGATAATATTTAATTAGCATCCATCTGTATTAATTAGCTACTCCAGGAATAAGCTAGCCATCAAAATGAAAACTGCCCTTCAATTTTAATGGAACTTGAAGGCTTAGCTTTAAAGAACTACTTGTTATCAAAAGTTTTAGCAACTATAAATGCAGTGCTGCAAACATATCCTGAGATGTCAATATAATTCACAGGTTTAAATACAACAACTCATTTAATCTGCTACTAAACAATGAAGGGATGATATGAATTTTTAGAAAATTATTTCTTACAGTAACAACATATGATTAAAATTTGCCTAAGTACTGATTTATATCTGCAAACTGGGGCAACTGTAATTATCTCTATTGAGTAGGTGGATACAGGATTATTTACAGCTGTACTGAAAACAGAATGGCTAAAACTTTTCTGTCAAATAATAATAAATTTTTATCATCAACAAGCAAACTAGAGCAGTTTGCCACACTTAAAGTATACTGGAATCCAAAAAAGTTCATGCATTTCTAAAACAGGGGGACAAGATGTTACAACTGATCATCAGAAAAGCTTTTTTTCACATCAACATCATGTCCATAAGAGAACAACCTTCTATTGTTGTTAACAGGCAAAGGTGTTTACCAGATACATTCTACTGGCAAAATGCAGAAATTTAGGATGAGGGTGGAGAACAGGTCATACTTTCTATAGACCGTATTTCCAAACCCTTAGTATTGTATTTATTTCATAGTTATAAATTGCACTTGTGAAATAATTGCTGAAGTTGACTTACTGAGACTAAAGGTATGCCATAGAATCATAGAATGGCTTGGGTTGGAAGGGACCTTAAAGACCACCCATTTCCAACCCCCTTTGTCATGCGCAGGGACACCTCTCACCAAAACAGGTAGCTCAAGGCCCCATTCAGCCTGGCCTTGAACACCTCCAGGGATGGGGTATCCCCATCTCTTGAATTGGGCATCACTCAGAATCTAAGCCCAGCCATCCCCAGCCTCTCTGATATCTCAGGACAAGCTGGAATGCAAGGGGGTTTAAGTCCTGCAAAACTTCTTCACACTTTAACACAGCAGTATTATCATTTATTGACCACTTCCTTCATTTACATTTCTGGATATAACCCTTAAAGAGTTAGTGAAGCTTTCACTGTTAGAAAACCCAAGCATCCACTGAATAAAAAGTTCTCATCACTAAGAAACCATCACAAAATATGTACATCTTTGCCTGTGTTCTTCTCCCACTGCAGCAGTCTGAAAGGTTCCCAGTCCAGGCTTGTAGTCCAGATGAATTATACAGTCCAGGAAGAGATGCAACATTTTCTCAAGGGATGATTCCATTGATCCATCTTAAAAATGACAAGTTTCCAAACTTGCTCTGTTGACTGCTTAGATGACTCCAGATACCTTGGCCAAAGGAACACCTCCCATCCATTTTATGCAAAAAATCACTGAATCCATGCAGAAGGAGCCTGAAAAATCTATCCCAAATATATTTGGGGAAGCAAGTTTTGCATTCCCTAGGGTTTTGACTGTAAAATATTGCAATTAATTTGGGCTAAAAGAATTTCTATGAAAAACTAGTCAAAGGCATATTAAAATGCTGTGGAATAATTTACAACTGGTAATTGTAATGATGTGATGTATCATTTGTGATTATAACCAGTTTTTTCATTAGCTTTTCAGAGTTAATTTCAACTAATGAATTCATGTTTAAAGCTCACTGTACTGTGTAAGATTGAGCCTTACATCTATGAAGAATATTTGATGACAGTAAAAGAGTTTCTGGTTTTAGTTGACATTTTATGGCTTAAGGTGACAGCAGTTAAACAAATGGGAGTTACGCTTGTTTGACATTCTAGATACCCTTCAATTTATATGCTAAAGCTGTCCTAATTTCTCAGCAACAGAACTGTGGTGCCTTAAAGCTACTATCAGAGCTACAGAGATCCTCACTTAGGTTCTTTACTTAGTTTTTAAATTGTGGGTAGCCATATTCTTGTTTATTTTTCTCTAATTTAAAATTAGAAACCAGTAGTGGAAATATCTGGATCAGAATATAAACTTCACTGAGCATTTTGCTGAAGTAGAAGTGGCTGGCAGTGGTTGCAAATGTGACAAAAAGGAAGGAACCTGGAGCGTTTAACATTTCCAATAGCACAATCTCCACGGACCACTGCTCTGAAACTTTCACCTGATAAGAAAAATACTTTCTACAGAACATCATAATTTGCACCACCTGAACAAATGAAATTCAACACAAAAAATGTAAAGCAGATTTTTTTACCTTTACTTTTCCGGTAGATCTGAACTAAGAGCTTCCAAACCCAAAGACTAAATTATGATCTGACACAGTAATACAGGATAGCATATTTAAACTAATGTCTTGACTTTGAGAACATTTAGATTCAGCTCGAGTTCTGACACACTTCACTTGTGCTACAACAATATGTAAACACATGTATTAAATGGAGGTACATTTAATTGCTCCAGGAACTCATTTTCCAATGATAAAATGGGAATAATAATTCCTCCTCTATTTCTCTCGCATGAGCTAAGATTTTAAAATAACCAGAACAAAATACACCTTTTAGAATTCCTTAGTAAAATACTCAGAACTATAGTTTTTTTTTTTTTTTTTAATATAGCTAAAATTCAAGGATTAAATAAAAAAGAAAGTCACAAGAGCTCTAAATTTACAGAACGCAAATACTCAGATAGCTTCCTAATGCCTTAAACCACTTTCCTAAATTCTCCTGTACTGAAATGTCTAGCCATATTTGAAAAAAATCTCATAGAGCGATTCCAAATATACATAGCTGCATCTGATCCAAACTCACTCTAACTTGTTATAGCCTTAAATCTTACAGGAAATTATAGTTTATTATTATTATTGTTTAAGTTACACCCAAGACAATCGCATAAAAATCTCTATGGCAGTGGGAAAGCTCACAATCAATGGAGACAAGCTGATCCACAAAGTTGACTCTACTGGAGTTTTTTACATTTATAGCAGCACAACAGCTCCAAACTAATTGAAAAATCTTTCATTTCATTTAGACCCAACAGTCGTAGACCTACAGTGTCAAAGAGTCACTTGATCAAATTAACCATTACACTAATTTTTATTGTTTGCTTTTACCTTTCCTGTTCCCAAGTGCTTCAGTCATAATTAAAAACATTTTCTGAGCACATTGCTTCATTTAAGAAGTAAGAACTGAAAGCAATAGCGTTCAAAACAGAACTGAGACTGCTTTTCACCAGTTTTGGCAAATTTCAACTATCTACTCCAGAGGAAAATAAGAAGCGTACTGCTAACTTAGCATGTAATGAACTGAGCTATCCATTAAAAAGTCTTGAAAGAAAGTGTGGTAACAGTTTGTTGTTTGTTTTATTTTGCTTTTTTTCTCTGTTCATATTTTCTGTTCGTTTTTGTTTTCTGCTCTCTTTTTTTTTTTTTTTTAAGAAGCATACATTCAATGTCAAGAGACGTCTCAGTTAAAATGCATTTGCTTACTCTAAGTTTAATAAGTTTGATGAGATCAAACAGTTTATGCTACCCTGGCACCAAAATGCTGGGCAGGAAAATGTTGCATCTTAAGCTTCTTGACTGAGAACTCCTCTTGTGCTTGCTTACTGGTATGCGCAATGCATGCTGATACACCTCTGGATGAGGAGAAGCAGTGTGATAACCTGATGATTTATTTCCTCTGAGATCAGAAGAATATAGAAAACCGTGACAAATGAGAAATCTAGTGGGACTATGAAGCATTTTATTAAAAAGTCAAAGGCCTGATTTCCTTATCTGCTATAATTTATCACTCTTTTCTCTCAAGACTTATCATCTTTGCAAGACAATCTCAGAGGTCTAGAAAATTTCTGTAAATTGGCCCTCTAAATCTGAAATAGTACTTGTTTCACATGTAAGGTCACTCCAGAATCATAGGGAGTGACTGCAAACGAACGGCTATCATTTTGAAAAGATTTATTTTTCTTAAGAGTAAATAAACTATCAGAAATATCTTTTAGCTATATAACATCTTAAAAGATGACTATAGAAAACAATAGGAATTTATTGTTGGTCTATCTATTACATCACCCAGCAGATATACTCAATGTTATAGGAACTGAAAAATTATCAATATGAACTGATGGACATAAGAGGAGGATAAACAGAAGAACTCGATATTCATCCAAGAGAAAATCTAGTCAGTATTCAATTATGAATACTGGACTTAGGGACTTGCTGGATATCCTGGATGTAACTTCTCTTCCCCTCCAGTGGAAAGCAACACAGATCTAAAGAATTAAACAAAAGATGCAGTACCCTTGCTGAAAGATCTGGGTGTTTTTCTCATTTCTGCTGAGATGTTGACTCTGCGTGAGTGCTGACTGTACTACAGACTGGAAAATATGGGAGCATTACTTCCCTGCCCTGCAGATGGTTTTGTAAGTAAAGGGCAGTTATTGTGGGAGTAGACTGAAGTTCTCTGAACCTCATGCTGCTCATGCATCTTTTGAAATGTATTTCTGCAACTTAAAAATACACATTTTCCTTTTTCAAACTGCAATATACAGAGGTATAAAAATCAGCACTCTATCTTAAATGATAAAAATATATTGCTGTCTCTTATCAACAAGCTTAAAATTATTACTGATCCTAGTAAAATGATTTCCCTTCAACTGAACAAAATGGCCAAAACCATAATAAAATAAAATAAAATAAAAATAAAAATAAAATCTCTCTCAAAACACAGCTATAAGCATCTGAACAAGTAGATGGACTAATATTGTATTGATGGAGTACAGAATTATTCAAATCAACTGTGGCAAACATTTTAAAGTTATTAGCCTGAAAAATAAATCCAAGAAATGATTGTGTACAATTTCTCAAAACTCTGTGCAAAATTAATTACCATGAAAAGTTATGGGCAGGTTCTTCCCCCATTCCTTTACTCCACAGTTAACACTGATTTCTACAAAAAAAAAAAAAAAAGTTATGAAGCAATATATTTTGTGGAAAAGTAACTGAATTTAAGAACATTGTATCACCATGTACTAAGTTAGATATACATTTTCAAGACAGTGGATTACTTCCATATATTTTTGGTGATCAAGTTAGCAAAGTTATTCTATTTAAATTGACCTTTTATTTTGACCACATCATTTTCTGTACTGCTGTTATCTTCCAACTTCCAATCATATTATCCAGCTGTAACATTAGCAAAATCTCTGCACACCCATCAGCTGCGCACAGCTACAGAATTTTACGTGAGCATGTTAGACAGCAGGCACACTTTTACAGAAGATGCATCAGTGGCACCAAAGATGCACAGAAGCTCTGAAGCACAACAAAACATGCCTTACCATGTTTTGAGAACTAGATAAAAAGTCAGCAGTTTATACAATCTAGAAATGGACTCCCCCAGTTAAGCTTCCTGGGGACCATTCAATAGCTGTGTAGAAAAAAAAAATCTATTCTTTTCAGAAATGAACTAAACATCACGTGTTATCTGACTATTCATCTCATGTCTGGCTTACTGCCAGAGACAGCTATATATTTTGTAGTTGGTTAAAAAAAGTGGTCTCCCCTTTACCAATCAATTCATTATATCCTTCAGTGTTAACATATTTCTTAATGCATTTCAAATTTGTTTTACTTGGGTTACATTGATACAGAAACACATACATTAATACAGAAACACATTCAAGCACCATAAAGTTCTCCTTGATGTAAGCACAGCTATCTTAAAAACAGCCAAATTGGCACAGCTATTAATACAAGTGAGAAACAAGCACAATGTGCACCTGCACTGAAGTCTGTAAAGTATTAAATACATGAGATATACCCACAGTATTACATATCTAATATCTTTTTAACATTAGTTTTTGTGCTGCATTCATATTTTTCTCCAAAGTTTTCTGGTAAAAATGTTAATTTTATTTTTCTAAAGTTTCTAGTCCAGACAGTAAGACGAAGACAGAAAGACATTTAATATTTAAAGAACATCCATTCCAGCCCCTACTGTAAGCAGCAGACAGACATCAGTAAACACTTAAATTTCTGAAACAGCACATTTAGGAGCTAAAAAGGAATGCAAAAACACAAGACTTGATCTACAGAAAATAAGTAAACTTTTTAAAACATCTTGTTAAAGATGGCAAAATCTTCATTCTCTGCTGTACTACTGTAAGCTATACTCCCTGCTCCTGACCCCTGGCAATATGGTTAGCATCACCAACAATAAGGCAAACACGCAGAATATGTATGCAGGCTGGTCATCTATCAACCCATCTCTCCCCTGCTTTCTGGGGCCAGGGTGTGGGTGATTAATTCCATCAGCATTATCACGGCCCAGGACTACCAAGCAGAGAACCCCAAGAACAGGAGAGGAAAGAGAAACCGGGAGCCAGAAACCTCCCAGGTCCCTATTCCTGAGATGCAAGACATAGAAATATTATGGCCATCAGCCACATGAGCAAATTATCAACCACTTGTTCCAGTGTTGGGATAATGGGTCAGGAATCCCAAGGTAAGAAAGCCAGGAAGCTGCAACCTCTCGCTCAGGAGCAGGGCACTAACACACAGTGGGAGGGGGCGGCCATCCACAGCCTGTGGAGATGGCTCCTATCAAGCCTGAAGGCAAGGTGTCCCCTCAGGTAGGATCTGACGAATTGCCAGGGCAAGCAGACCACTGCTGGCACCAGCTGCATATAGACTGGCCAGGTCTGGTAATTTGAAGAGACCCTCTCTCCCTCCCCAGCCCTACAGGCCTGCATCTTGGCTGCAGACAAGCTGTGCCAACAGGTCCAGAAACTCAAACAATGTCTCCTTCCTCTCCCCTTCAGGCTGCCATCATGGAGTCGGCCTCTCCCTGCTCAAGGCACATATGCTACGTGCCACCCTGTGGTTCACCTGTGTGACCACAGGGAAGACAGGAGGAAGAGGGATGGCCCATCTGCTGTGGTTTGGCCCGGCAGGCAGCTCAGCACCACACAGCCCTTCAACCACTGCCCCTACCCCCACAGTGGAATGGGGGAGAGAATTGGGGAAAAAAGGTAAAGACAGTTTAACTGGACAGAAAAAGAAGGGATAATAATGTTAACGAAGATAAAAGAATATACAAAACAAGTGATGCACAGTGCAATTGCTCACCTCCACTGACTGATGACCAGCCAGACCCCTGGCTGGTAACCTCAGGCTGCAGGCTGGTAACAACCATGCTGCCCTTGCCAGCAAATGGAAAGGAAACAAGATTTCCTAAGCTTTGTGGGTTTCTGAATAGTGCCCATCCATTGCTACAGTCAGGCTGGGAGCCCTCTCTATCACGTGACCCGACAGAAGCATTTTAACCAAAATCCTGCTTGATCTGTTCAGGGCTGAGTTCATGTGGTTGCCCTTGGGACAGTGCAGACAGGACCAGAGGTGGGAAGCGTGGTCAGCGCTGCAGCCAGGGAGCGCGGCCTGCACAGAGCCTCCAGCAAAACGCAGCCAGGGAGACCCGAGCGCAGCCCCTAGGGTTTTGGAGCCAAGAGCACGCTGGTGGAGCCAAGACACACTACACCCCGACTGAAAAGGAGATGCCAACAGTGCATAAATGTGTTCAAAGCTGTTGCAGAAGCAGCTGGTGGAGAAGCACAGCTCCTCCTGGCACCATGAAGGCCTGTGCCATACTGGATGCCCAAAGAATCACGCAACTGGTGTTAGAAGCGAGGGAGCAAGAGGCTGGTGAGCACTAAGCCACTGGCTGGGCTCAGCCCACCCCAACAGTCAGATATTTTTGAGATGAAGTCAGACTCCTGATGTCTTCAAAGTTTCACCTGCACAGGGGACACTGGCATCATATTTTTGCTTGTTCTAGAACACATCATTTTGGCTAAATTGAAAGTAACAGACATTTAAATATGCCTGTCATTTCATGCATTTACCCTTTAGCATTAACTTGCTGTAGGTTCTCATACATGTACACATGCATATCTAATGTAGTCAATTTGTTTTTGTTGTTATAGCTCACATCTCCCCACTGAGGTTAACAAATGAGAAAAAAAAAAAAAAAAGCAGTTGGATATAAAGGCACGCTACCAATACAGCTGAAGCCAAAATAATCTTAAACTGTCTTGTAAACATCTGTTCTTAAAACATGTCCACCCTTTTCCACAATTATAAGATTACCAGGGAGCAAACAAACATGTAAATAATCTTTATTTAATTTCACTTCCCACTGACAGTATCTGGTACATATATTTCCTTCTCACTTTCTCATCTTTCCTGTCCCCTTCTGTCTCCTCTAAATTATTTGTATCCTGCGTGCATGCCTCAAAACATGAGCTGTTTGCCAGAAAACATGCCCTAACTCTAAAGCTTGACTGAAGTTATAAACAAGTTATTCCTGTAAGCCCGTCAAGCAACCCTGTAATTAACCATCTGCTTCTTTGAGGGCTGGTGTCAGTCACAGCATAGATTAGAAAATGCATCTTATGAAAAAAATTATTTTTCTCCCTATGGAACAAGAATCACTTGGGCTGTTTTCCATATAAACTAATGCAATACACAAACTAAGGATGCAAAAGAACCGTATTTCTTTCATCATAGCTGAATATCTCCCAGTATTTTTTATTTTGTTGTACTAGTATTTAAAGATCAAAAGAAAAAAAAATACAAACACATTCCTGTGATAACATAGCTGGTTAGGTGATTGAAATTTTCATGCAATAGGACAGTGAACATTTGGAAAATGTTCCACTTTGGTTCAGAACAAAAGATGAAACATTTTTTCCCAACAGGGAAGATTACAAAAATCTCTACTCACAAGGCTTTTGCCCTAACTCCTGAAGACTGTCCCATTTTCCGCAGGGATGAACACTCTCCCTAGCTTGAGGATAGTTAGTGTGGCCTGAACCACAGGCACTGGAGAGGCCACTGGATTCACCAGCACCTCTCCAAGCTGACTGCGAGAAAATTAGGTAGGTTTCCTATATACAATTCTTTCCTTCAAGCAGTTGGTACTTCATTCCCTCAGGCATTCTGAGGACTTTTACAGCATAATTGATACTGACTTGAATAGACCGCACAGACATGCACAGACTAAACTTTAGCAAAATTAAAGCAGACTGACCCATTAGCCTGGAGATGCAGCAGTAGTAGCAAGATCGCATATGGTAAGACTTTTCAAGGAATATACTGAGTTTCAGTGACAGATCAGGCAGTATGAAAGTAACCGATGAATAGAATTCAAGAGAATATCGTAAAAACCACAACGAACTAATGCCAAGAGAATCTTAAAAGAGATTGGGACAAGTAAGAACAGATGACCCTTTCCTGCCCTCCCATGGTAATGTCCTGCATACTTACTCTGCTAGTCTTTAACAGCATGCTGATAGCCTATTTTAACACCAAGGAGAAAGCGGTACTGGGGAGTCTCACCCTAAGCCACAGTTACCCACATCACAGATCCAGGTCACAGTTGTCCTGGCCAGGACATACCTCAAAGCACATGTCTGTCACAACATAGAGACAAACAAGGGCTTGGGCAGAGACAGGTGGAGAAGTAATTCTACCCATTAAGGTTATGGGTTGTGACTAAAAATAAGTCATAGGCCTGAGAAGTCCAACAATGCTTACCCAGCAGAACGCCTTTCCACACAGCCCAGTGCTGTCTATATACACACAACAAAAGTCTGCCTCAGAGAAAAGTTCCAGCACATTAGTACTTTCAATTCTGAGAAGATACCCCTTAAGAAAAGTCAGAAGAGAAAGGTACTGCACACAAAACGGCATTTTGCTTTCAGTCCAGGATTTGGAGCTTCATAGGTCTAAGATAGGATTGTATGATGTGGTAGCTGCAAGAGGAAGGTCATCAAATAAAGAATTTGATGACCTGAACAGCCCCTTTCTACCACATAAACCCAGACCACTCAGACTTCAAATCAGAAGTTAGTTCTCAGAGTAGATGTGGTAATGTGCAGACATTGGCACAGATACTAAATATCCAGTATTATCTCAAAATACAAATTTTTAGTTTGTCACCGAATAATGACAAAAATAAAGCCTTGAACAAATGAATATACCCAAATTTTATATTAGCCTTTAAGAGCACAGTCAGTAATGCATATGATTTACATTTAAAAAAAACACTAGTGACAGGAATGGATAATCATTCACTGCGACAGAATCACTTGATTTGTTTTCCTTGTTATACCATGGAGTTTAAACAAAATTACACTAGAGTGCCATTTAAAGCACCTGAAACTACTCTTGTTCATAGACACATTTCATAGGAATGTTAATAAACCCCCCTTTAGGAAGTGCCTTAAATGATCAGAATTCTGTAGATACAGAATTAAGTAACTGTCAGAGACTGGCTAATAAACCTGAGTTATCATTTCCTGTGCAGAGACCGGGAACAGTAGTGTAGGCAGAGATGTAGACCATCTTGAAGAGTCTTCAGTATTCCTTATTCATGTAGTTAAGGTTACTCAGAAAGCTGTTTATAAACAAGTTAGCCCCTTATTTTCAATGTCACGTTTATTTTTGCCAGATCAGAAAGCTTTAAATGTAGGTAATTCACAATTGTTTTCTGGAATTTTGAATTCTTATCAGTCTTCCTCAGCCTTTTTCAGTTATAAAAACTGCATTGTTTTCAACTTATGATTTTATAGGCAATAACACAGAAAGAATCACAGGACATTTCAATCTAACAATTCACGATGAAACTGCCATGCTTCACTAAACAAAAATGTATTTACAGTAATGTTCTCTTTATTGACTATAATAAAAAATGAAAAAATTAAAACAGTTTGTTAAAACCATCTTTCCTGGGGCAAGATATTAACAAAAGATTTCAATTCTTTTGAAGAAATAACTCTTCTACTATCAACAGATATATATTAATGCATCCAATTTAAAACCAGGTACTTCCAACATCATCAACACAACTACTCACAGGCTTAGATCAGACCTTAATTTTGTATTTTATATACATATAAAAATAACTAAACCAGGACTTACTTGAATTCTAGCAAAAAAAGAAAAAAAGGTATCTGTTTCTGTTTTTAGTTATTTTACTTTGGTTTTATTTAGTCATTTAAAATAACTTTTGGTTTCCCCAAGGAATAGTTTTCCCACCCTAACTCCAACCACTGAAGTCCTGAGCAGCTCTGCATATTTCTCCACAATCTCCTTCTTTCCTCCATCACAGAACAGCATAAGGCACAATTTCTAACAAAGCTCAGGGCTTTCCACCTGCTGAAAATTTTTAGAGGAATTACCCTCTGGGGCCAATTTAGCTGCACCTCAAAGGCTGTTGCAAAACAAAAAGCCTTTATGGTTTTGCAGCCTGCTTCACAGCTGCAAAGTGACTTTTAAGTCCTTTTGGAGAAAGACAGGACAGTTATTTCTCTGAAGATTCAGCCCACCCACTAAGAACACCTCAGCACTGTAACTTCTCCACATGGGGAGTTGTGGAGATGCTAACCACTGGACGGTCACATTGCCTGGAGCAGACACTAGCAAGCCACGACACAGCTACCACTAACTCAGCAGCTGTGATGGCATCAAAACCTGCAGCAGAAAAAGAAAGCAGTGGACCACTGAGGGCTTTAGGAGTTTCAGAGGTGCAAACAGTACCAGAGTCATTAAAAATGGACTCAATTATGGAAAATATGTTTTCCAGATATTATGGACTGTTCTACTCATGTATCTGTATTAATGACTAGTGGGTCTATTCAGGAGAAAATATTTATTTTATGAGCTTATTATACGAAAAATAATATTTATACATAACAGAAGACCACTAGTAGACATTTAATACGTCTTCAGTAAACCAAAACAACTACAGAACTATTCTTTCAAATCTAATACATAGTATTTATAAAGCATTAAAATAATCAGTTAATACCTATTCACTACAAGAGCAGTGCATTATACTGCTTGCATCATCTCTGGATTAAGGATTAGCAGTCCAGAGGGCAATCACTTTGTAAGATGGAGGCAAAAAAGGACAGCAGAGAACTCTGGAAGGATTAGGTACTTAATATCTTCTTTGCCTCGGTCCTTATCGACAAGGTCTCCTAGGCCTCTGTCTAAGTAAAAGTTCAGGGAGGAGAACTACCAGCAAACGGACAGGAATTGAATCATGGATAATGAGAAAATTTGACCCATAAGTGGGATCAGACAAGCTGCATCCAAGGGTGCTAGAGAAATCACCAATGTCCTCACAAGGGGACTATCATCTTTTGAAGGCCGTGGAGATCAGGGAGGTCTTAATCTAGTGATATAAAACCCAGTGATCCAGTGATACAAATAATTAAACTTTAAAACTGCAGTATTTGATCCAGTAAGAGCATCATAAATCTACATACTATTATTACTTGAGGAAGCTTGGCATTTTCCAGACTCTGGCAGTACAAGAACATGCAAGACCGACTAAACTACTGAAATAACCGCTAACTCTAGGAATTGGCACTTGTGCTTACCATGCCAACAACTGAAAAAATAAATAAGGCCAATAAAACAAATGTTAAGACAGCATTTTCAAATCCCTAAAGCGTTTAATGAAGTTTCTTTTACAATCCAAATCAGCTGAGTCTTGAACTATTCTTCCACATCTAATTTACTATTAACTTCCAATTTCAATTTAACACAAGCAGCTTGCATATCAATAATAGAAAAATGGAAGTGACAAAATGCTATTAATATGATGCACAGGCCTAAAACAATAACGACAAATTAAGCCTGTCTTTTATAGAATGCTTACCACCAAAATCACATCTGAAGAACCCTATATAGTTTCTATAAAGAAGATATTATTCCTTAGAATAAGACAACAAGCTACATACAAGTATGCATTTATCTTTATAGTATTCATGTTTCAGATCGTGATTTAATAATTTTAAGGCAAAATTATTGTTAGAGATACTTTAAGTACTATCTTGCAAGTGAAAGGTTTAGGATGCATTTTTTAGAACTGCAAAGCAGCAGAAGTCGACTGCAAAACTGTAGTGTATTTAAACATTTCAAGCAAGAAAGCGTCTCTATCTCCCAAAGCTAAATGTAGAAGGATGACTTTTAGAAAGGTTAATAGCATCCAATGGCATGCCCTCATCCTTATATATAAAATATGAAGGTGACAAGTTATGATGGAAAGAACAAACATCAGCAGACATCCTTTAAGGACACAGACCCTTCAAGACTCTGCTGTTCCATAACCGTGGTGAAATTTGTTTTTAAACCTGTTTCAGAGGAAAGCTGACAAGAAGCATGTGTGGCACCATGTGCTACAAATCCTAACAAAGACACTGAGTGTTAAGAGAAGCTGCTGATAAATTAGTTTCTTCTGATAACAATAAGGTTTTTGAGATGGAGCTTGTAATGTTTGTTACACTGTGTGTGCATTTTGCACCATACCAATGACCTTAAGGTCTCAAGGCCCTTATCGCCTTAGGTTCATATTCTCTTTCAAGAAGTTTCTTCTACTAACTTACCTTCTTCTACTTCTCTCCCGAAATTTGTAAGTAAATGAGTCCCCACAGATTTCAAATAAAAGCATCACATTTTATCACAAATTACAGCCCGCAGTAGTTGATTATATAACTGCAGAAGAGACACGAGAGATTTCACTATGTTTGCTTCCAGCTTATGATCCTCATTTAGTTCTCCTCTGCAAAACAAGGGAGATGAGAAATTGAAGGAACCAAAAATGCAGAAGCCAGCGTTTTATTCATACTTCATGTATTTTATGCAATTTAATAACACTAAATGAAGTCTAAGGGATAGCAAAAGTACCAAATCACTACATGAGGTATCTATCAGCCTTACAGTTTACACAAAACAGTCTTACACAGCAGTGTGGCAAATCAAAACATTTACAGCTTATATTCATATATAACTAGGTACTATAATAAAAGTAACAATAATCACTCCTTCTAAAACTTGCCCAAATTCCATACTTAGTCAAAATGATTCTCTGAAGCAAGAGTGGTCCAGACCCATCATCTGAAAGTGACCCAGCACCTTCCTATTACCAAAAGGACACGTGCTGTGTATTTCAGAGGAATGAGGGACACCCATATCTTTGAACTGATTCACAAACAGAGGACTGGTTACCCGAGGATCCCACCACACTCTGGTAGGACATGGCTGGGCCTGACACCGGTGACAGCTGTGTGTGGAAGTGGTTATAGCCAAGCACGGTAATCTATTCGACCCACGTGAAAAACCCGACATAAAAATCTTTTACTTCTGTATTAAATTTGGCATTATTTTATCAAAGGAAAATGCTAAGCAAAAAGCAATGCCAGCAAGTTCTGAAATTATTGGTTTATTTTTTGCTCTTCTACTGCCTATATATACAATCCACAGTCTACCTCAAATTGCTTTAATTTTCATTATGGCCTTAATTTAAATCAGAGAACAGGGACTTAAGTTCAAAGCTCAGCTACTCATTAAACAGAAGTGCTTATACACATTGGATTTCCCCCTTTCACATGTTCCCTTTTCAGAAAACTGGAGGAGGACTACCAATTCAAAGCATCTCTCTCCTTACCTCTTCCTAAACAGATAAGCTAAATTAAATTAATGCTGCAGCTTTGTCTGCATCCTTTCCAATTTTGTGTCAATTCTTTATACATCTACATTTGCTGCTGCCACTTTGTGATGTGCACCTTCTCCCTACTTTTGAAAGCTTTGTTAAAAGACATCTATTATTGTCAACATAGATTCTAACTTACAGAAACCAAGAACACTGACAAATGTGTCAAATTTTTAACGCTGACTCTTTACACTATATGTTTAAGTTTTGCTGTTTAGAAATCTAGTTAAGTGTAATCTCTGATGTGGATTGCATTTTAATATATATTTAGAAAAGACAAAATGCTTTTGTAACTACAAAGTAAAAAATAAATATCTAAATAAATATCTCCATTCTTGGAAGGGAGGCTTTTTTTTAAACAATGTGAATTTGGGAATTCGGGTGTTTCCATTTTCCTAGGTGGCATAATACTTCTCAATCTACAGAAAGTGCTGAGCACCCACTTTTTAAAAAACAAATCCACTACCAATTTTTAATAAGTGTCTATTTCTGAAAATAGAGACCATTATAATTATCGCTGGCACTGCTATCGACATACTTTGACAGTTTCTCACACACTGTTTAAACTCTTAATGCCTTACTTTTCCCTCTTGTTGCCTCAGATACGTAAAATTTCTGATTGAATTTAGCTTCTTCACAGGTGTTATGAAAATTAGTGTTTGACAAGCACAGTTATTTATTATTGCTGTGCCTAACAGCCTGGTATGCAGAAGAATCTATCAAAAAACATTTGCTGGTCACTACAAACTATTTACCAAAGAAAAACTGAAGTACTGGCAAGCACAGATGTCACTGAGGTACTGGTGATATGAAAATTTTAGTAGCAGTCATTACAGCTATCATGTGACAGCATATCTTCATATGAACTCATTAAATGACACTGAAAACTCTGAAATAATACTCTGAAATATTAGAGGCTTTGGTCACTCAAATCCAAACTCTGCAATAAGCTTTATGCTGAGAAATCCTTGTGGTTGCATAGGATTTACTGCAAGACTGATGTAGGCATGTACCCTTAAATAAAGTTCAAATTCCTTATTCTGAATTTCATGCAACAAATGCTTATGTTTCTGACTACAAATCTACACATCTTCGTTCTTCCAGTTTATCATTCTATTGCAACCCATCACTGTGTCTTAGCACAATGCAGAGGCCCACCTAAAGCTGTGAAAGCCTCATATGGCACTTCTCAGCCGTTTCTTCCCCAATTCCACAGTCCAGGAGATATTCAATTTTCGTACACTGGGCCCACAGAGTAATGAAGTTTCCAAAGTGACCACAGGTGTTTTATGTGCTAACAGCATTTTATACAGGTCGAAGATGCTGCGAAGTCAGGTTTGAGTTGTTTGGTTTTGTTCCTCTCCCTGTTCACACAACTCCATATAGTGGCACTAAATGCATTGCCAGTTTGGTCACAAGTTTAGCTTTCAAAATTACTGCAGACTAGAAGCTTTTGTTCCATTTCCCCATGCCGAAGCCTCCCAAAAGGGCAATCTCAGGCATACCACCGTATCTCCATTTTCAGTTTCCTCTTTGTCCAAAAGGATCCCATCACTGTACTCTAGTCAGAAGACTCCATCCAATACATGAAAACAGTGTGTCTGGTTCACACAGCAGACACCACAAAGGGCTGCTTCAGGATCAGGTGTGGTTTCTGCTTGGGCTGCAACACCATCAGGTCAGGAAAGCAAGGTCTTACGGCATGCCAGTTCCAGGCGGGATCCTGAGGTCCAAGGGCAACTCCCAGCATCAGTCCTCTTCATCCCAGAACCACAGCCCCACTTTGTCCTTGCAAAGACAGGAAACCAGTCATTTACCTAGGCACCAAAGCAGACACCGTCTGCTTCAGTAGACATACACCAATACCACTTTTCTTTTGTTTTTAATTTTAAGACTAAAATTTAAGCTAGTCAAACTTTTTTTCTCCTGTGATTGAAAATGCTAGGGAAGTTCCCTTTCCAGTTTCATTTCTAACCTATGACCTTTCCTCAATTACTGTTTCAATTAAATATGATGTACTCAAGTTGGGCATTTAAAAAAACGTAATATTATGAAATGCTGGGTTACTCATTATGTTAACCTCATTAGCATGAGATTAATGTAGTGATAAAGAGATTGAACTGATGACAAACTGAAAATGGAGCACTAAAAAAGAACTCCCACCACTAATTTAAATAAACCAATTTCAGTTTTCTAATGAATTTAGTGTGCTACAAAAGCTTTATCTAGCCTTCATTTAACTAAGCTGAGTTTCTCTTAGCTCCATTTTAAATACAATTATCCAGTTTCTTATTATCATCAAGCAGATGCCATTACATTCACCTCTTATCTGTAGTCATTAATCACCTTTTCTCATATGCACTACACACAATGAATCTCTGAAATGTTGTAACATGATGAAGGGGGATTATTATCTCCAACCTTGCCCACAGACACGAAGAGAATCCTGGAATTCTGACTGACAGAAGTGGAAAAGAGAAAGGGTTCCCTCTGAAATCAAGAAGGAATGAGAGTTCCCGGTGCAATCTGCAAGTTTTCATCTACATCCAATGATAAATACATCAATTCAACGTTAACTTGCACTAAAATACTGCTTCTAGAGGCAGAGCACAAATGTGAGCCTTTTTCTAAAGGTAACTTCCTTAGTAGATACCTTCTAATACGGAGCAAAGCAGTTGGCAGACACTCTTCAATGATTTTATAGTCTCATTGCATTCTTCTTGCACACACCAGTATTTTTGGTCTTCACTAAACAGTGAAGTGAAACACGGTGAAACTGAGTTTTTTTAATTATTTATAGACATATTCCTGTGTCCAGTTTCACACATCTCTATTCCTATTTGCAGCATGGGATGGCAAAGAGCTTAAGAGCAGACAAACAACTATTAGATGAGTTTTAAAAATGCTGGGAAGATCTTCAGAAGATTTGTGGAAGGGGGTAAGCTTAGATGAGCAAATAAATGGCTACTAATCACTACTAACCATCAATGAAACCGCAACGCTATGGACACAGGAGCATTTTCTTTTCTTCTCAAATCTACATATATGAGCTTCAGGTTATGACAGTCCCCACCCTGTACAGGGCCTACTTCTGCTCTGATCTGGCTCCAAGGCACTTCCCACAGCACTCCAAGGGCCAGGGTTACATGTCTTAATTGTCAATGCCATTAAAGCTCATCAAGTTCTACCTAAAGATTTAGATTTAGATCCCCACCACTAATGCAATCTGCAGCTTCAGCCCTAGAAGCTCCCAAAGTAGAAAGCATACCCGACTGGCTCTACATCACAAGTCAACAGGCTTCTATTTCATTTCAAAACCATGGTAGCCCTTACAATTAAAGGCCAAACCTGAGACTATAACAGCTGATTCATTGATAGGTAGGCAAAAGCACTCATTCTGCCAATAAACAAATGAACCAAAAAAAGCCAGACGTCCTTAGAGATTTAAAGATTTCTTTAAATATTTCTGCAGCTCCACCACCACCGCTCTCACTCCCCCTCCTCAAAGAGGAATGGGGAGAAAAATATGATGAAAAGGGCTCAAGGGTTGAGATAAGGACAGGGAGATCACACAGTAATTATCGTGTGATCGTAATAAATCCCCCTTTTTAGAATTTAATAAGTTAATCATGAAATCGAGTTGCTTCAAGAAGGAAGAAAACAGTCGTAAATTCACTATGAAGATTGTATCATTTGAGATCCATTTGCAGAGAATGAGAACACAGCAAAGTAGTTCAAAGACTGACAATGTAAGTCCAATCAGTCTCACTTAAATGCACTCATTGCAGAGGAGCCTCTAAAGTCCAATTGGATGAAGTGGCTGATCCACAAGGATTTAATTGATTAGTCATCATTGGGGCTGCCTTTACAATCCTGAATTTCACCAAGATTATTATGGTTTATTTCTGTTTGGTAAACTGCTTAGAAAGACATACAGCTTTTCTCAGGACCATAAAAAAAAATAAAATCACCAATGTGTTTTTTTTCCCCGTTGTCATGCCAGTTACAGAAGAGGTTATAGTTTCAGGAAGTTGGCTTAAGTAGCATAAGGTGTCCATGTCTTGCCAGAGAAAACCAAGGGCTCCTGCCAGAGCCTGCGTCAATTACACATTTGTTTTCCCCACTGATGCATAACATTGAACAAAAACTGTTCTGGCAACTGGAACTTGAATAACTCTGCTAGCCTTGCACTTGCTACATGCATCTCACTCACAAAAACAGTCTCCACAGCTTCAGAAGCAGAAGGTGGCAAACATTTTCATAGCTGCACAGGTTTCTTCCTCTGGAAGAAATGTAATGGATTGAAGAGATCCTGCCAGAGTAACCCCTTACTCACTTTTCTAGATGTCTGAATGTTCTGGTAAAGCTGACGATGTACTATTATGGCAGAACAAATTTTAAGCCTCCATAAAAACATTACTGCATATCTCATGGAACAGCAAACACAACAGCAATTAAAAAGGCCTAGATGATATTTATATCTGAGTTACTTTCCCCATCAATAAGAGTAGCCAGAAAACAGAAAAAGTAGAGTGAGTGTTACAATTATATATACGTATGACATTTGCAAAGGTTTTTACTGTTGTGATGTTTCTAAAATATGATAATGGCAGTTCATGATTACACAATACACTGTCAGAGATGTTTTCCTGGCCTCAGATAATTAACTGGGGGAGGAGAGCAGTAAAAGGGAAAGGTAATTTTTAACCAGATACATCCGTAGGGGAAATGTTTTCTTCCATTAACTCTAAAGATCAGACAGAAATTAGAGCACAAATTCGTCACCAATATTGTAGAATTGCTGTAAAATGAGAAATTCTGAGAATTGATGCAAAATCTGAATTTATTAGTTTATTTAAGTGTTCTATTTGTCTGTATTACTCTTGGGGGCAGTAGTTCTCATGTCTTTTTTTTTTTTTAAATGAAGTGATCTTCATCAGACTGTGTGATCATGGAATCCTAATACTCTGGAAAAGTACAGACTGGAAACCAACCTCAAATATTCTTGCCATGATACTGGAGCTCTGTAGAAATTAGGGTTTGGGGCTTTTTCCCCTCCTTTCTCAGTGTTCCTGCGTAAAACCAAAACTGTATAATTCTCTAAATCTTTGTTATTAATAGTGATAATTTTAATAGGCAGGCTGAGTAATTCTAGTTTTGATGAATCACTGACCGCAAATTATCAAATGGTGTTCTGCATTCATGTGGCAAGACAGGATGCCACACTGCATAGCCATAGCTATGAGCACTACATCTTGGTACTGTAGCCAGAGAAAGCAGTTCAAGTTTCCATTTACAGGTCAAAGCTTTGACTCATGTTATTTAATTTGAGGATGCTCAAAAAGACCACCCCCAACACCCCACAGCCATATTACAGACCCTCTCAAAGATGGGTGACAGACTAGCCTCCTGGGCATTTTAAAACCTTAAGAAAAAATACCACTACAAAACAGAACTAATCCGAAAAGAACTAAAATAAACTATATGGTCCTCAGTTACATAACCTCTTTCAAAGTGAAAATGTCAGGTTTTCGGAAATTAGGATAAAGAATATTTGAATATTTGTATGATTTTAAAGTGCTTGGTTCTATTTAGTATTGTATCAAAAAGCAGCATACAAAACCAGAAGTCGTGCTTCAATGACAAGTGCATCTGAACAATGCATTTCCTATACTTCCCTCCTGTCCTCCACATAGAGATAAAGTAATTCTAGCAAGTAACTAATGGAAATGTAACTTAATGTAACTTAATTATATCCGAATGATCTTGAAGTAAAATCTTGACCCTTAAATGGATTCACTTACGCTAGGCATCAAGAAGCTTTTAAGGTACTATTGAAGAACTAGTTAAGCTTAGTTTGAACAAGTGTGTGCAGCTTTAGAGACATGATCATTGTAAAACATACATAACTTGTTAATGGCGTTGTTAAAGTCCCCCACATAGCCACAGACCAGTAATTTCCCTTGGAGTATTTTACTACGGAAGATTTTAGTAAAAAACAGAGACAATCATCAAAATTGCTGTACTCAAAAAATACGCATAGCCACAGCCTAAAAAATCCAGATTATTCAAGAACCCAAGGTAATACTATTACTCTTCCATTTCCCAATACCTGTAATTGAAATGCTGCTAAAGCCTTCAATTTATTTTCAGACTGTAGCAGAGTCACACCTCACTACAGGTGCAGCTTCACCTTTGCAACTGGTCCCCTCTCTCAGAAGGAAACCAGCACTGCATAGACCTAGCCACCTACATGGCAAGTCCTCATTACTATCCTCATCATGGACAAGATGAGGCTTCACATCCCTGAAACCTCATCTAGGCATCTATAGAAGAGTTTTTACAAATCCTGCTACTAAAAGATATTCATACACGGAATGTTATTCCATTTGGATACCAGTGACATTGGTGGACTTGGGAAAGCGTGCGTGTCAGTAAACCCGTATGAACCTGGCTTGGAGTGAAGGGTAGAAAATCTTGGTAATTCCCTGCTTCCCAAAACAGATACTATGCTAATACTGTATTAAGACAGTGGCACTTTTAGGGAAGAAGGAAAGTTTGAAGTTACTGATTGCGAGAATGCATGAATTATTTGGCCAGTTTGGTTTCAGTCCTCATTAGGATACCACACTGAAATTGTATTAGTTTAGCATAAATATTTGCATGAGTTTTGTTGCAGTTCATTCTTAATTCTGGCTGATGAGAGTGCTATGTTTACAGTCCTTCTGTTGTCTACTTGCTTTCCAAACTGCATATTCCCTTACACCATAGAGTGTTCATTTAATCTTTAGATTACATATTTAACAGTTACTGATAAATATGGTCATGAATCACCAAAACTTAGCTTGCTAAGATGCGCCTAATAAAATGTTTTAGTAAGTAAAACTAGCATTTTCGAAATCTTGCTAAGTGAAAACAGCAATGAAATATCAAGCAAGCCACTGTTAACCACAATTCCAAAATGGCTTAGGAACACTGATAATTGTCAAAAAAAAAAAGTAAAACCAATCAAATGCAAAGTAAAACTGATCATCATTATACCCTTCTGGATGCTCAGGAAAAAAACTTCTTACATAATCCAAATACTGCTATTACACCTAATTTGAAAGTATTTGTTATTTTTATCTTTCCCTCTTCATCCACAAAGAATAGACTGATGAGCTGAATTTGCATTTGTGTGTGTGTGTGTGTGTGTCTCATTAGTTGGTGTTCGTGTGGTTTTTTTTTTGAAATACCTGTTCTATCTCCCAAATGTATCAGCACACTTCCACTTTTGTACATTTCATAACCAAAGAGTAGGTTCAGTTAAAAGCCCTCCAAGGCTCTTCAATCTGGTTTCTAGGTAACTCATCAAAAAACAGTACTGAAATGTGAATATCAATGAAAGTAAATTAATGCAATACAACCATGTGAGTCAGTAGAAAATTTTTAGCTTCAAAAATTCGTGAGGGCTCTATAGAAGTTTGCCCATATATCTCTGAATACTAATATAGTAATACATTGAAATACATCTATTTATTCTATTTCCTTGCCCTTACAAGATTTGCAATTAAAGGAATTTATTCGTCTTTTACAACCCAAAATAAGTCTTGATTCTCAGATTTTATGCACAATAGCTGGTTTGTACTTGCACAAATAGAGTTTGAAGCTGAATTTCATCCCTTTACAATACAACTACTTAAGAGCTGGTTTGATTGTATACATTTACACTCTCACATTTACCATGCTAGTTTAGTTGTCTTTATCAAACAACCATTACAAGGGGATTAATTCTGGTACATTCTTATGAGGCTCGGAGAAGCCATGAATATATATTAGCAAACTCAGGAAAAATATTATTTTCAGGGTTTTTTGTTGTTGTTTTTAAGCAGAAGCAGTAAGCTGATGTACCAACGTTCTCTCTTCTTCCATTTATCTGAAAAATTATATGGGTCTTGATATCACCATTACAGAAATACAAGTTCACTTTTTTTTTTTTAAATAGGACTACCACTAAAGCTGACCAAAACCCCTCTCCAATTATTGAAATTAACACTTTCTCGTCTTTTAATAGCATGAAGTCTTGCTCATTTTTAAATGGCTACTGCCATAGCTAGGAACAGGCTGCGTGGGGTGAAGGCAAGAGGAGCAGCAGGCAAACAGGAGTCCCTGGATCTGGTTGAACATGAGCAACAATGGGAGAGCCACAGGAGCCCAGGTGTTGTGAGAGGTGCTTCTCTCCCTCTGCCCCGAAGTGAACCAGTAGTCACCCCTCCAGCTCTACACCTGACAGTGAAGGGTAGTTTCCCAGAACTGAGACAAACTAAAGCCTCAGCAAGATTTGCATCCTTTTTACTTTTTTTTTTTTTTAAACAGTTTTTCTTCATTGTATGTCTAGCCTGGCCATGTACCTGTCTGAAGGGATCTATTGGAGTATCTGGGTCTAGAAAAACTGATTGTGAACATTTCAAATAAAGCAACTTATTTTCTCAGTACATGCCAGAGTGGAAATGCAAACATCAAAGAAAGGATGATGGTGTCTGAGAAAGATGAGCATACTTTTTCCTGCAACTATTTATAATCAGATGGTTCATCTGAGAGTGACAATGGATGCTTTTTGTTTGTATATATGGGCATAGGTCAGTAAACAATGTTATATATTTGCATATGGGTACCTAATTCCTGTAGATTTCAGTGGAGGACTGGAACCTAAGCACCTTTCAAAAGCGTATGAAATGTCTTTTTACCTTTACATAATACTAGAAAAATCTCACTACCTGTCATTAAAGTCACTATATCAGCAATCAAATATAACATTCATTTTAAAGAAATTACTCTGTCTTTATAGAATACAGAATATTTTAGGAGTTCAGAAAAAAAAAAATCTTATCATACAGGCCACTTGTTAAAATGTCTGTTAAGTCATATCCAATTTCAACCATTCTGTTAACACAGTGACACTCTTGATATGGCATACATGTACAGCCTAACTCCCAAAAAACAGGTTACATAACCTGTGGCTTCAGATTTTAACTCAGCTACAGTTTTTGGGTCTCCCATCTCCCCAGAGAAGTATTTCTAAATCTGGCAGATTTTCCAGGATCACATATTTCTGAAAAAGAGATAAGTTTAGCTCTTATTTCCTGACTTGTTATAAATCAATTTCTGTCTCAAGAGAAACTCAAAAGCAGATGAACCTGTCCATCACTTTCTCCCAAAACTGACTTCGTTGAGAGACTTGTAACCCAACATAAATAATTTACCTTTATTCTCTTGCATAATTTCCTTAAAAGGACTAATTTTTAACATCTATTTCATTAAGAAGTAACACTCAAGACTGTGCATTTAATCCTCTTTTTAATATATCCTTTATTCCTACCCAACGAAATCAAAGATGGTTGTTCAGTTACTTTTTTTCCAACAGATTAAAACACAAAGCACTTGCAGTGAAAAGACCTTTTTACATTAACAGTAAGCTTAGGGGATATACATCCAATATCTTTTTTAATGTAATGAAGAGTACTGCAAGCTCATCATCACAAGTTACCTAGATTCCACATACAGCAAGTTTATCACTTTGGTTCCACAGTAAGAACATGGGGTTGCTGAGTTCAGCTGTCTAAAGGAAAATCCAGCAGGAAAGACTGACAGCACAGCTTTAGCTCAGTCTCTTGCCAGCACACTGTTGATTTTTGTACCTAATACAAAATAGCCCATTTTCAAGTTTGTGAAATTCAACTTAAGGTACTTATAAGACTCAATCACAATATGCAACTGACTGCTTACATTTCCATAATAATCCTAGATTAAGCTAATTTTCAAGAATTGCACAAAAGTATCCAAAACATAAATGCAGAACTGTCCACAAAAGATGAAACAAAGCCAGAAATATCATCAGTAATAACTACACTTTTTTCTTTCCTTTACCCTTACAACCGTCTTCTTGGAAACAAACAAATTAATAACATTTTGAGACAACATAAGAAATAATTTATCTACCTATTTAAAAAAAAAAAAAAAAGTAATTCCAAAATTCAGCTGTAACATGCATTTTTTTCCCAACTTTAAATCTGTCATCCAAAACTTTATTGAGAGATTAGATTTTCAAGTCTTGTAAGATTAGATTTGTACTGAGAATCCAAAATACCCTAGCCTGTTTTCAATTAATAGGACTAGATTTTCAACCTCATAAAAGTTAGAAGAACTCTGGCCCCAAGGAGGACAGGATTTCACTTCAAATACAGCAAATCAGGGAGGGCACTTCAGAGGGTTAATTAACCAGTAATAAACTTGTACCTAATCAAGATAAGCAGCACCATTAACATGACTGTGGAGCCTCACAATCAAGGATTAAAAAAATGACTCCTTGCAATCCTTATTACCACTTTGACTATGGCCCTATAAAAATCCCTGCCTTGTGTCACAGGAAGCAGTGACTCAGAGCCGTATCATGGAAATAAACGTGTTTCCAAGCTGCCAAAGTGAAAGCCTGTCCTTACCAAGTCAGCCTTGGGTAGCCCCCGTCTACTCTGCTCCGCAGCAGGGGAGCGGGCACAATGGAGCTCGCCGAGAGTCGGAGAGGGCAAGCTGTGCACAGCTGAGGCTGGCTTCCTCCTGCTTCTGCAGGACCCAGGCATTCGCACAGCTTGTATGCTCTGAACGTTTTCCAGGAGAGGGAAGACAGCTTTATTCACATACGTAGAGCAAGACTTCACCTGAGAGGTTAACACGCCTGCACATTAAATCCATCCTCTGAATACTCATTGTTACCCCAGCCCTGGGTAGTACCGAAGCCTGTATCCCTAGCAGTAAGTCACCATCATGTTTGCCATGACAGTCAGAAACGGAATCCATCGGTGGATTCTGTACCATCCACCCTGATTTTCCACGACCTCAGCCTCCTACCCGTACCCATTAAACTGTCATCTGTGGGTTTACATCCTTTCTGCTTGACAGGCACCAAGAAACTTTGCAGCTCCGGTTTTTAAAATGCATTCAGAACTGTGCTATTGCATCCTGAAAATTCCATTTCGCTTCACACTGTCTCCTGTTATCTTCACCATGAGGATGGCAGATTTAATAACTTTCAAGCAGCAGGATATCAGAAATACCACCATTAGAAATATTTAAATTAGACATTTGATATGCAATTCTTCACTTCCCATCAAATGTCTTCAAGCTTTTGTTGCCCACTTCAGCAAACAGGATTATTCTAGTCACATTAAGGTGTTTTCTTTGATGTGCAAATAAATGAAAAAGTTCAGATAAGAAAATTCAATATATTGTGTACTTTGCATCAGCAAATCAAATAGATGAAGTGAGGTGGTTTTGTATTGATGGCAGAAAAATGTCAGAAGGCATATTTAAAATTAAATGTAGTAATTGCAGGAAAATGTGTGTTAATATGCTATTATAATAGCAACAGGAGACTAGAGATGAAAGGGTAGAAATAAAATTAAAATAGCTCAGCTAGCTGTAACTAAACACAGCACACCAAAACAATATACTTTTTGTAGGTACAGGACCCCTAGACATACAGCAAACCAATGTTTTCTTGAGACATAAAACTGAACTACAAGAACTGAGGTAATTTTGTCTACTTATGTGTACAAAGATAACTACGTCTACTTACAATGATTAAAAAAGTCATTTTGGCCTATAAAAGTTACTTATGTCAACAGTTCAGCTATTTAAGTTACAGAAACTATCTATAGATGTTATTGGTTTCTGACAAGATCACAAAATTGCTACAGATGGGGGAAAGAATTGCCAAAAACTGTAACAGCAGTCAAAAGGTAAATATTTTAATTGGATACATTTCATAGAATGAGATTATGCTGGACCCTGCTTTCCAGAAATTTACTCTACAATTAGTCGAAACTGCTTTGTGAAATGAATGGCTTAAGAACAGTAATTTCACCATCACAGCTAACACCTTTTTTCCATTATAACTTAGCAGGATTTAGCTAAGCTTGGAGCCTTTATTACTCTAAAGGAGACTGTCCAGTCTCTGTGAAGCCATAATTCCAAATCCTGAGCAGAACTAGAAATCTGTTTCTGGTGTTTCTCCAGTTCACCCTCTTACAGAGTCAAAATCATCCACTTTTTTTTTGTTTGTTTTTTTTTTTTTTTGTTTTTTTGTTTTTTTTTAAGCAGATGGTAGGGAGCACCACAGTACACAGAAGGCTGGAGCACCCACACCTACAGGTGTGTGCAACTAGGGGAAGCCCCAGCAAGGGCGTGCGTGCTTGTAACCCACTCTGCCCAGGGACAGGGGGCCTGCAACTGCAAGGGCTAGTTGCAAAAGGATGTTTAGAAATGTGTAAAGCTTATTACTGTTTAAGTCTCTAGTATTCTGCTTCATCTGTTCTATTAGTCAAATTGATCACAAATGTGTATTTCACTGATTGCTGGCTAATTAAGCATCATTAATAAATCACTAAATTAATGAAACCTCTTCGATCCTGATTTGATAAACTACATTAATCGTTCAGTGTTTGCCTGTGACAGCTGCCAGCTTAGCAAGTACAGAAATGAGATCAAGATATCAGAACTTACACAGGTAAATTGTTTTTTCCTTGTGCTCATTAGTATGCAACTCTCACCTGAATTCACAACTGCCACAGAAGACCTGCTATTCCAATTTAGCGTGGTTTCCTTTTAACAAATTCTGCAAAGGTGAAGAAAGAAAAAGGTTCCCTTGCTGGATTTTTAAATACAAAGAAAGGGAAGATAAAATATGGAAGACAGTTCTAAGTAAAATAAACATAAGACAGGTTAAACGAGCTCGTTCTCAGCTGCTCCTAGATAGCATTTACCTGAATTTTTCTGCAAGGTGAGACAGCCAGGTAGATAGATATCACAGAACCATAGAATGGCTCGGGTTGGAAGGGACCTTAAAGATCATCTGGTTCCAACCCCCTGCCGTGGGCTGGGACACCTCCCACTAGATTAGGTTGTTCAAGGCCCCATCCAGCCTGGCCTTGGACACCTCCAGGGATGGGGCATCCACAACTTCTCCATGAAAGCCGAGTATCTGTATTCTGAGCAACAGATGAAAGGTATCAGATCAGCTAATATAAGCTAGAAACGCTGATTACACTAGTAAAAGCAAAATATCTCTCTGCAAGTGTCTCTCATAGTATTTTTGTACCACCACAGTGATTACTACTGTAGAAATGTAGGTTTCTCAGACTCCACAGCCTCCATTAACTGTGATTAAACAGCTACAATTTCAAAAACTGCTCTGGATTTTCCTCCACACTGCTAAAGTGAAGTACCGTTGAAGTAACTTGCATGAGATTGGCCTATTGAATTTTTAAATACAAAGAAAGGGAATATAAAATGTGGAAGACAGTTTTAAGTAAAATAAACCCATGACTGAAGAGGAAAGTGCTCTGCCAGATCTCCAGGTCCACTGAGGGTATTAGACTCTTCCAGGGAGACTAATGCTGTAACCATGGCAAGGACCTCGCTAAGCCAAGTGTGTGAGCACACGATGGGAGGTGAGATTCAGGACAGACAGATGCGTGCCTCTGTGATGAACTCTGGACCAGCAGACAACAGCTCTGCATCCTGGAGTCATCACCCGCCGTTCTCTGAAATCTTTCAAGCCATGTGCAGTGGCCGCCAAAAGAGTCAACACAGGACTGGGCACCACTGGAAAGGACACAGGAGAACAAAAACCCACTGCACACATTTCTGGTCTTTGCATCAAAGACCAGAAACTTTATGAAGAGAAAATAGAAAGGTCTTGGACTTCACTTTTTGAAAAGGAAAAAGCTGAAGGGGATATGGTCCATGTTTATAATGACATGGAGGTGGTCTACAACATAAAGGCAAAACTTTTACAACCAAAATCCTGCAATACTGGAACCAAGGGTTTCTTAACAGCAGGTTTAAGAAGTACTACACAGCAAGCAGTGAATGTCTGGAGACTTGCTTCTGTCAGGTTTTGAAGTCAGTCTCTAATGGCAGGTCCAGAAGGTGGTTGGACAAATTCGAGAATCACAGATTCATAAATGTGTATTAAATAGGACTAGGCAGGGAGGTAGTCTACTCTGACGTCCCTAACATCATCATGGATGATGAACAACTTGAGGGAATGGAATGCCCAAAGTGAACAAGGCCTTAAGCTGTCCCTAAATACCGACTGTCCCTAGACACAGGGACAGACCCCAAACCTGACTCAGGAGGCTAAAGCTTATGTTCCATTTGTTTGGAGGAAAAATCAAATCACTGCAATCAAAACAGACTCCTGTCCCTTTTAGTTTTAATTATACAGAACCCTATCTATTCAGCGTACAAAGAAAACAGCAGGCTTCAGTTCCAGCCTTTCTGTCGTCTGATGATCCTTATCTGATCATGCAGTTAGTTTATTTGGTAAGAAAACAAAGCTCAATTTTTAATGCCTGTTTATATTATTCCCAAAATTTAGCAATAAACTTACGGATTATCAAATGCATTTTGAAATACATAGCTTTTGTGTTTTTAAAACACACCTTGCCTCCCTCAAAAGATTTCTTCTACAAATGCTGACTCTGCTATTGTTGAATAGGGTACACTGATGTGGGTAATCAAACCCTGCAACAAACAACTTACTAAAAAAAAAAATCATTTGAATTATTTGAATTCCTAGATATAATACCAAGTAGCTGACTGCTGAAAATGCTTACTCAGAAGAAACAAGAAAGAAACACAGATGTATAAGAGTCTTCTCTATAGACAGTACATGAAAAAATGAACTTTATAACAAAAGCAGGTTGATCCACAGAATTGAATAAAAAGCAGTTTGTTCAAACAGTTCATGAGCATACGTCAAATCGACAACAAAGTTTTAACCTATGCTCCTTTCAGCAAAAATCTTGGTATCCATGTCTGATTCATCTATGGAAGGCTAACAATTTTTCTTTTGGATAGCTGCAAGACACTTATAAACATAATCATTTATATTATTCTGTCCCTTGTTAGAAACTGATTGAACACATAACTGCTTAATGTTCTCAGACTTCCTGCTTGCTTGTTTAAAACCTTGTACTCTCCTCCAGAACCTAAGCTGCTCTAAAAGACTTCAACCAATTTCAAGTGGTTCCTCCTCAAAACAAGATTTAACATTTTTATTATGAGTGGAAGAGCAAAAGTTAACTGTAGATTTACAGGCAGTCTGTAGGCCAAAGAGTCTAAAAATCAAGTGTTTAAAAATAATATCAGGAGTAACTTTTACCATTCCTGACCATTTGCACTATTTTTAAACAGCTTTCAAAAAAGTAAGTTTCCAAATACTCTTTACACGTTAAAGGACCACAGACAGCCTATGATAGGTGAAAATGACACCAGTAAAGGTTTTTTAGAATGAAACTATTTAACTGTATTCTCAACACTGACACATACAAAGTTTAATATTCTTCCTTCAAGTGATTCAATTATTCTCTCCTGTTGCAGAGTGAGATCTTTCTTCTTCTGAACCAGGAAGGCTAATCAGCTTTCCTCCAATACCAGTATGCCCTCAGAAGACTTTCCTTGTCTCACTGATTGAAAAATGTGTCAGCCCTAATACAGGAATCCTTTAAGTTTGCTTTCATTAGAAGGAAGGAAATAAATAAATAAATAAATAAATAAATAAACAGTACAAAACTCTAAGACTGGAAACCATTAAACAAACACTTGCATCAGTGACCAAGGCCAAAACTCACTCATGGGTTGGGAATAACAAACTCCCAAAGGAAAGTAAGGAAAAGGCAGGAAAAGAAAACAGAGCTTTTCAGAATGCAGCATGCAATAAATCAACAAAAAGCAATTAAAAAAAAAAAATGGATCTACTTCCTCCATCCAACTCCTTTCATTTTGTCTCATCTCTTGTTTTTCTTTATAGACACGAGCTCTTCAGAAAGGATGTGTAAAGCACAGTGGAAGAACACAGCTGATCTATTCATCCAGGTGCTTTTGAATACTCCTTCACATGCAGTTGAGCATCAAGATGTCATCAGGAAGTCAGTTCAACACCTTAGACTCTCCCAGTCCCCAGGAGAACCACTGCATGTTGCAGAGAAACATCTGCCACTATAGCCCTTAGCAATAAAACTAGAGTGGCATGTCAGCTTGCAGTGAAACAGTGCAACACCTCTGTGAGATCTTCTAATTCAGGATTAGCGAGAGGAAGACTGAGAACAGAGGTGTGTAGCCAAAAATGCTAATATCTATCTAGGATCTTTGCAGTGAGGAAGTTTGCTTCAAATAGCACCGTGGGATCCCAAGAGCAAGTTCCAGGCCTCCCACCACTGGGTGTAGGATTCAAAATGCTAGGTAAGGCCTTTCACACACCTTTCAAAGCACATTGTTTCCCAGTGCTTTACTTAATTGGATTCTCCCTTTTGCATTCAGATAACACGTAGTTTGGCACAAGAAAGAAATACTAAATCACAGTCACCTGTAACTGCCTGTAAATGACAACTAATATGGAAATACAATTATAACTATTTCTACAAAAGACATTACTATCAGCTGCAAACATTTTTTTTTTTGAAACACCATGATTAAGAATGGTTTTCCTAGATATGTCAATTTAAAGCATATAGAAAAACTGTTTCCATCCAAATGCTACTCATTTTGTAGAAAAGGTTAATAGGCTTAGCTAGTATTAGGGCTACATTATATTAAGAGCTATTAAAAGCTAAGTGTGCTGCAGAAATTCAAACGCAAATGCATTCAGTCCATTCCCACCACAGCCTAAAACATACGATTTAGAGGTGGAGAAGCACTGAGATAAATTTAGCAACCTTAAGTGTAGTCCTATAAGATTCACAGATGAGAAACTGTTGTAGTTGTGGTTTCGTTCTGGGGTGTTTTTTCAAAACTATTTTAAGCACTAATATGTGAAGTCTACTTCATTCTACAGTTAAGCTCCTTAAGAGACTGAAAAGACTTCAGCTTACATTAAGCCAAGACATCCCATTAAGGCATTTAAATAAATATGCTTATCATAATGTTCATGCTCTAGTGTAAAAATCAAGAGATTAAGTGTTGAGGCTGGCCAGTTTTAATCAGAGCCACAGACTGAAGAATTCAGGATTATGAGAAAATCAAGTTTATCAACTCTTATAGATAATTCTTCTCTACACATTCTGCCCACTAATTTCACATTTACCTTGTACCTGACATACTGTGTCAAAAACTGGTGCCAGTTAACAGATTTAGATATTGCAAATTTATTAGGGAAAAATATACTTTAATATACTGGAAAATTTCAGAAGTTCATTCGAAGTAGAGGACTTGATTTTGAAATTAAGTATTTATTGTAAGCACAGTTAGCTTATAAAAAGCAATTCTCAATGGGATGAAAGACTTGATCATGTTACATTATGCAAAATGTCTGCAGAAGAGTATTTTGTTGTTGCTGTTGAAAAGACAACCAAGCCACAGTGCAGTTAGAATACAAGGAATACGAGAACTTAGCCTTTTGTCTTGTGTGCTTGTCCTCACCTCTAGTGATGCATCCTAACAGCTCTTGTTACTGAAAAAAACACTAATGGAAACAAGAAATGGAAACCCACGCATGGATCCAACTGGTACAGAAAACTTGTCACACTTTGAACTGTAGTTCCAAACGACAAAACTGCAAAATATCAGGATGTAAGTTCTTAAAATTTTCATTTCCTTATGGTTTTCATCCATATCTAAAAATCTAAAAATAAAAATAAAAAATTAAGGGAGTTGAGTACCATACTGTAAGTTTTGGCAGAGAAATAGCATTGATATCCTACAACACCTTTTACAAATAAATATTTCTATTTTACACCTACACAATTCTGTCCTGCTGCGAAGAAAACTAGCACAGAGATAATCAAACCAATGCTTTCAAGAACGCAATGAAAGAGATGATGACCTAAAGCATTAATAATCAAAAGCTTATCAAATGGTATCATTTATGTAGTAAGAAACCCTTTCAACCTTGAGCAGATTCTAAAACTCTCTAAAATTCTTGAACAGATTCTAAAACTGCATCCTTTGAAACGTAAAGAAATCCAACAAATTGTAAATACTCAAGAAGGACAAAAATATATATATATATATATTTATATATAGAAGTATAGGTTTAAAATATGGTCTCAATTAACCCTTATCCTTTTAAGTAAAAAAAAAAAAAAAAAAAAAAACCACTAAATCACTCTAGAGAGCTATTTCAAAAGCCAAAAGCATTAGAAACGCATCAATTTACAAAAGAATACATTACAGAAGGTATTCCCAAGGTCCTTGAAAGTTAACATTGGCAACTGACTGCAAAAATTCTGTCTTTAGGTGAAAAAGAATGAAAATCTGTTCTTTAGATTATTTTGCTTTTCTGTATTCTAGAATCATTTAAACACAGATAACATACTTTGTTTTTAAGAACTTAAAACCAAGTCTCAAATCTCAATCAAGCTCATATCTTTTACATGAATATAATGCTGAAGTTATTTAGCATAATTAAAATATTTGCCTTGCAGTTAAAACACTATCCTCCAGGTAATTTAGCAAACAATCAGTAAAAGGACCAAGAAGTTAGAGCCTGCACTTTGGTTCCATATTCAGAGTGAACACTTCAGTGTAGAGTTCTCTGTTTTTGCAATTTCTGAAGACTTTATACTGAGGAGAACTTTTTTTTTTTTTTTTTTTAAACATTCCAATAGACATTTCAGACCTACAGTCTTACATCCTTCCAAGGGAAGGATACTACAGTCAGTCATACACTACAAAAGTAGCTCAGTCATAGTCCTACATCTACACTGCAATTCTCCAAGCAAAAACAAGACCAAAAAATGGGGGGAGGGGAAACCAAGAAATATGCCAAGTAATAATACCAAAGGAGAAAAACAAACAAATAAACAAACAAAAAAAAAACAGATTCCAAGAGGAAAAAAAAAAAAAAAAGTTTAGTGGATAAGACTAATCTCTAAATATGTCTCAGCAACTGAAGAGAATAGGTTATACGCTATTTTCCAGACTTAAAAAAAAACTTGGTGTTCACTGATTTAAAGCCTTGCTGACAAAGCACTGCTTAATAGCTAAATTCTTTGTACTATAAACCCAGAATTGGTGAAATTTGCTCAAAGCAGTTCTTATTCCTCTAAGTAATTTAGTACAAAACACAACCTACTGAAAGCAAATGCAACAACCAAAAAATTACAGCGACAATGTTATTATGAAAACATCCTGTGGACATGAATAGAAAATTCTGTCATAATGTCTTCTGTGTTTTATGTCTTTAACTCACCTAGAAGTGGCCCCCACTACTAATACAAAATGAGCAAGTTTAAAGTAAGCATGTATTTTTTGTATATCTATTTTCCCACTGTCACCTTCTTACTTGTTCAAATGGAAACCAACAGGAAAAGCACTTGGCATTTGCCACGTGCTTAGGCTGAGCATCTTTATTATGCCAAGTTTTCACTGTACCTGTGCTTCAGCCAGCTCACCTTTAGGTTTTTGTGTTTTTTTTTTTCTCCTCGTTTAACTTCAGTACTATGTTCAGCCTTCTAACATTAGAAAACACTACAGAGCCCATTGGTGCTCTTGCAGCTAAGGGGATAATTAAAGGGAATGCATTTCCAAAGTTTCATGCAGAAGTGTCCCTCGCACATCTTTAGAGGCATTAATACAAATTAAAAAGCTGACAAGCTGGAAGCTCTCTATCAGTAACAGCCAGGAAGGAATGCGTAGTGTTTGGTCAATCAAGAGTACGCACAAATCTGGTGGAGAAGTTGAAAGCTTATGTCTAAGATTACTGACCTTAAAAGGTGGAAGAAAATTCAGTAGCTTTTCATATGAATAGATCAAAGAACAATTTGGGTTGGAAGGAACCTTAAAGACCAGACTATTCCAAACCCCCTGCCATGGGCAGGGACACCTCCCACCAGACCAGATTGCCAAAAGTCCCATCCAGCCTGGCCTTGAACACCTCCAGGGATGGGGCATCCACAACTTCTCTGGGCAACCTGTTCCTGTGCCTCACCACACTCTGAATAAAGAATTTCTTCCTAATATCTAATCTAAAACTACCCTCTTTTAGTTTAAAGCCATTACCCCTTGTCCTATCACTACACTCCCTGACAAAGAGGCTCTCTCCAGCTTTCCTATAGGCTCCCTTTAAATACTGGAAGACTGCTATAAGGTCTCCCTAGAGCCTTCTCTTCTCCAGGCTGATCAACCCCAGTTCTCTCAGCCTGTCTTCCTAAGAGAGGTGCTTCAGCCCTCTGATCATCTTCACAGACTTCCTCTGATCTCGTTTTAATAGGTCCACGTCCTTCTTGTGCCGGGGGCCCCAGAGCTGACTGTAGCACTACAGGTTAGGTCCCACAACAGCAGAGCAGAGGGACACAATCACCTACCTCACCCTGCTGGCCATACTTCTCTTGATGCAGCCCAGGTCACAGCTGGCTTTCTGGGCTGCAAGCACACATTTGTTCTTGGGATTGCCACAACCCAGGTGCAGGACCTTGCATTTGGCCTTGTTGAAACTTCATGAGGTTCGCATGGACCCACCTCTTGAGCACATCAAGGTCCCTCTGGATGGCATCCCTTCCTTCTGTTGTATCAACTGCACCACTCAGCTTGGTGTTATCTGTAAACTTGCTGAAGGTGCACTCAATCCCACTGTCCATGTCACCAACAAAGACGTTTAGTACTGGTCCCAGTATAGACCCGTGAGGAACACCATTCATCACTGGTCTCCTCCTGGACACTGAGTCATTGACAGCAACTCTTGAGTGTGACCAAAACAGAACTACTCAAATAGGGTGGTCTTTCTATAACATATGCTGGCAACAGAAATTCTAAGCAGAAGAGCACAGCTTTATGCTAAACTCCCATGCAAGACTGAATTTCTCAGTTCAAGTGCTGGGATACATTGGGAACATCTGCTCAGCAGGTGTTGCCCATGCTGTCCCATTGGCCAAATTAGACAAGAACCATTCTTACAATGTTTTAATGGAATCAAGAGCATATAGGAAGAATTTGATTAAAAGCATGTACAACAGATAAGAACCCCAAAACTCAACCATGGTTTTGGAGAAAATTATGCATTTAAAGAATTCTTTATTCTTATTCTAAAGAAATACATCTAGCAACTAATTTTTGTCACAGTATGAACAAGATAAAGTTGGAACGCACTTCCAGTATATCCTTTGCAATTTATTTCCTAGCACTCATACCAATAATTTCTCCATTACTCTTGAAGGCTGACCTTTCAGTGGCATGTTAAAGAACTAATAGTTTAAACAGTAAATATAGCTTTTGTGTAGCAACACCATTCCCCATTCCCCTGCATTTCTACTTTACACAATATTACCTCTAGCTGTCAACATTTTAAAATTATCTGCTTTCTGCAGGAAATGTATTTCTCAAGGGCTAGTATGGTTATAAACAAGGCAGCACGTTTTCTACATTACTTTTCTTTGTTATTCCAAATTAAGGTGATATGTGACAATTATATCTCAGAGCATAAACTATCGTATATGATTAAAATTAGTTTCCAATATTTTTCTCTTTTTCCATCCTCTTTTCATCAATTTCTGAATTACTTGACTTCTTTTTGAGGCACTTGAAGCTTCAATACAATTAAGAATTTCCAAATGTCTTGCAGAAACAAAAATTTCAACTTCTACACACACGCATCTCCGAAAACTTAACCCATATTACACAAAACACTCTAAAGTAGTTTCATGGCACCAAATTCAAGAGAAATGTAACTGATAGAACAGTAAACAAATCAGAAGACTCAAGTGTCTATGGAAAGGCCAAGTCATACCAGAAGGAGGAAGAATATCAGGCCCTGCAATCAGCATCAGAAAACTGGGAGATGTCCTTTACCATACTGCTCAGAAAACAAGACTGCTTTCTCCTCATAAAAGGGGAATGCAATATCACTTGTTCTCGGAAAGCAGTAAGTATGGCTGAGAAAAATGGAGGTAAGTTGAGATTTTTTTGAGACAGGACTACTACAGTAAAATTGCTCAAAACCATAGGCATTTTCCTCTCTTCCAGCCTCCCTAGCAATGTATGCCTTCAGAGGTAAGAGATTTGTGTTCAAAACGTTTCTCACTGTGATTTTTCAATAACTTATTTAGTAAACAAACATTGTCTGGCAAGTGAAATGTATAGTAACTCAGCCTCGAGAGTCCATAATAGCTCGTAAATGAGGTTACAGAAGGCAAGTGTCTTCACAGCAGCTCTAAAATCACAAACCAGGTAGAAAGACACCTTCTGTATATTCAAAGAACCTTCCCCATAAAAATGTCATTATCAGAACCATGATTACTGTTAGGGGGGACTCACTGCAACACCTGCTCCAATGAATTTTGAAGTGTTTATATGCAGGAACCTCTGGAGAAGAGATTAACTTAAGCAGCAAAATGCAATTATGCCAATTCCAGCTATAACTAGATGAGAATCTTCATCAGATAACCCAAGAACTTAAATATGATGGGCAACATTCATAGTTATGGGATGCACTGAGAGAGAGAGAAACAATAGAGGCAAACTGATAGCCCCTTAAATAGCTATCCTCTTGCTGATTAGAAAGACCACAATTTTCTTGAATCTGGATGCCTTAACTTTTGACTGTTCTCTCAAAAGACCATAACAGATGACTTGCAGTAAGTTTAATGAGGAATAAGTAAAGTGAATAAAACAAATTACTAACAGCTTCTTGAAGTATTGAGTTTCCCATTACTGTACTTGAAACACATCCCGAAGGTACAAGCAGAGTGATGTCCAGAAAAGCAGCTACATCTGCATCACTGTGTTCTCTTTCTTCCACATGCTTATTCATTCCCTCTCTCCTCCCCAGACTCCCAGAATAGCACAGTGGAGAAAAGACAGTACAGGAATCATTTGGGATCAGATTGGATAGGCAGGGCAAGAGAAAATGTCTGGAGAAAGTTGCTAGTTTACATATATAGTCACAATTTAAGATGTTTAATTTTTTTTTCCTCCATTCAGTTACCTGTTGCAATTATAAGCTGAAATTAACCACCTCCTACAACAACCACATTTAATAGTATAGGCAAAGGCTCTTGATAAACCAGGTGTATCTTAATAGAAAGATAAAAGTGTGGATAATTTCATACCAACTTAGTCATCAGCACTCACCCATATGTAAACAGACATGTATGTTTATGATTTGCAGGAGAGCCAGGTTTAATCACAAAAGAAGGTGGAGAAAAGTCCGGGTTAGGTACAGTCATTCAATATAAAACAACTATGTTTGTTCTAGTAATTTTACTTTCCCCAAGATAAGAAGTCTTGTTTAAAAGTAACCATCTGGATCTGTCCTGGTTTCAGCTGAAATAGAGTTAATCTTCTCCATGGGGGCTATTAGGTTGCCGTGTTTTGGATTTAGGAGAACAAAAATGCTGTTAGCACACTGATGTTGCAGTTGCTGCAGAGCAGTGCTCACACAGAGGCAAGGCAGCTTCCTGCCAGCCAGGAGGCTGGGGGTGCACCATGAGCTGGGGGGGAACACCGTGTGACTACAGAATTAAGTTATTCTCAACCTTTGTCACACCATGGAAGGCGTTCAAAGACTGCAAGGACGGTGAGCAATACACAGCTTCTCAGAAAGCTAGGTAAGAGGCACAAAACTCCAACACAACTCTTCCTACAGCAGTGATTTTAAATACTTTCTTCCCCCACCACACATCACCACTTACCCGCCACATACTGCTATTAACAATAGAGGAAGTCACGTGAGTTCTCCATTCAGCTTCTGATAAATACTTTGGTTTAGCTTAAATCACTGGTTTAAGCAATTTAGGTTAACCTGACTGATTTTGCCTGAAGGAAATCAGAGAGCACATAAAAGGGGCTATATTGGTTGAACAGTGGGTCTAGTAACTCCTGACAAAAGGACAAACAGATAAACCAGAACATTTTAACAGCTGTAAATTTCACTAGTTGTAAATTTCATCTCTCAGCACAAAGCTAAATTTTCAACACTTACTCCAAGAATGGCTGTAATTTTGAGCATATGTCAAAATGGCACAATAAGGAGAAACCAAGGTAGTTCTGAGCAAGCCAACAAAGATCCCAGGAGCAACACAACTACATTAGTGTATTATATGTGTTTTGTTTTTTTTTTTTTTTTTTTCCTCATGCTTATAGTGACTGAAATTCAACCCTGGACACAATGACCATAGTGAACAAGTGCACAAGCCAATGCAGAACCAAACTAGTACAAATGTATCAGTTAGACCACAAAGGAAAAAAAAACAACAACAACAACACTCAAATACGTTTTGAGCAACAGATAGATTTATAGAATTCATGATCTCCCAAGATAATATTTCATAAAAAGAAATTGTCAACTATATCATAGATCATGAATAATTTCCTTTTTTTGTTTGTTTTTATTTTTTTAAACCCATTATAGATCTTAAGACTGTGGAATCTGAATTACAGAGGTAACTAATTTTAGGAATCTCTAATAAAGACAACAGCTATCTAACTGGTACAAAATTAGAATGATGCTTCAATTCCTCTTTTCTAAAATGCATGAGTAATTAAATGAAAATGGAGAACAGTCCTTCACTACCACCAAGAAAAATAAAAGCGTTAAGAGATTTTCTCAGATGCAACAACAAAACCTCAGAAGTATTGTTTTTTGTTTCTCCTCATTTTCTTCTTCATTAAACAAGGCCATTTCATAAATTTGCAATATTATGAGTCCATGGGCTGATGAGGAAAGACAGACATGGAATATGGCTTACATGGCAGCTCTGTCACACTCTTCCCCCTTTTCCTGGGGTCATCACAGTCTGAGTCTACTAGCCTACTAGGTGACTTTGGGACACCTTGCCTCCAATTCCTACTTTCTAAATGAAGTCCATGATGCCTTCGTACTTTAGAGTGCTGTGTCTGATGTCAATATGAATCAAGTGCAATTTTTCACCCCCTGATAGTCACTTACAAATAGAAAAGGAAGATATTAACACAAAATGTCCATTTAAGCTAAATGTCCATTTAGTAATTTATGAACTCTTCCAAAAATCCTTTTGAAAAGAAAAGGTCGGAAAAAGATGCTCTTGGAAAAAGGTCTGACTTTCACAAGTAGTACAAGGCTAGGATAGTCTAACTTCTTGAGTAAGATGATGATAATTTTCATGGACTAAGAATTAAAATGGGTCACTGCTGGCTGCACATAGAATGCTTTAAAATCACAGTTTTGAAACAGCCACATCGTGGAGATCTGCTACCTTGTTTTGATTAAAAAGCTGAAGTAAGAGACAAATTGCAGTTCCCGTATCCTGTATTTAGCACCAGCATGGCAAACTTCAAAAATACGTAAAAATTTCAGGCAAGCATACTGGGTGACAATAACTTTGTGCTGTACAGATCACAACATCAGAGATCTGCACATGCACACACTCCTACTCCACCCACAAGCTGTGAATGAGAGATTACTCTTCACTCATGAGCAGATAAAGAGCACATGTTAAGAGACCTGCTGATAGAGTTCAAGAAGGTTAATTAGTGCCCCAATCTCACTTGGAAGTTCTGCCATCATCTTTGTGGCAGCCTTGCTGGCTGATGCTACCTGCAGCCCAGGCAAGTGGTTGGTCTCATGAATGTTTACACTCATTCAGGAATCTTCAATAACATATTTGTTTTAGTAGCCTGGATGAAAATAAAAGAATTGACTAAAGGTAAACTCAGTTAAGACTGAAGACAAACTTATGTACAACAAAGCGGTATGTTTAGAAAGAACAGTTTGGGCATTCTGCCTCCAGCCTCTCCAGTGAACACTACAGTATGTCTTCTGATGTTTTCTTCAGCTTACAGCTTTCTCCAGATTACTTTCCAGATTCTTTTCTTTTTTTCTTACCATGCTGTTATGCTTCTCATCATATCAGTCTTCAGCTTGTGTACAATATTTGGAATTTACAGGTGTTCATAGAGCAATTTCTTTAAGGGAACTGAGTTCACATGCCAATAGTTTTTAAAGGATAGTCTTTCACTTAAGATGAACATCAAGAAAGTGTTAGAAATCCTATTTTTAAATGTGACCCATTATAAATTCCTTCAATTTTGCTGTTCTTAAGAGAAGTCTCTCTGCCAACTTCTACACAGAAGTATACATTCATGTGTTTCATGAGAAACCCTGAAATTTTTTCAACCTGAAACTCACTTTCATACTCAACTAAAAGACTGTGTGAACAGGAGCCTTCAACTACAAAGTTAATGTGAAAGGGCACAGAAACGTATACAATGCTAGATCTGATGCTGGAAGGTCTCTTGCATACAGAGAAAAAAAAACACATCCGTACATTACTTTTATTCGATAGACAGAGTTGTGATGCTGGTATTGTAGAAAATACAAGAAATACAAGCTTGTAGAAATACAAGCTTCCTCCTAAAAAGCATAACTAAGATCATCTCACTGGTAAGAGATAATTAAGCACATTTAATGCCAGAAAAATGGAGAAACATGCTACATTAAGAAGATGCTTTCTTCCACATCAGTGTTTTAGACTTCAGTGTACTTTAACGTATTATAACTGAACAGCCTCAAAACAGGAGTACAAAATACAGTTAAGGTCTAGGATGGAGCTGATTACAAAAATGCTCACCCACCCAAAGAATCTGTTTTCCCTTTCATACTCAAAATGCCCAGTAGCTCTGATAAAATAGCAAACCAGAAACACAGAAAACCCAACCCCTCTTTAAAGCAAAGACTTGCAAGAAATTGATAAATGCATTCAAGTACTCTAATCTTCCAGATAGTGGCTTTGATGAAAAAGTCTCAGGCTACCATTACATCCTTGTTTTCTGAAATCATTCAGAAGGCTTGGCTTTGTTCTCAAGTGGAATTCAAACAGATTTCAAAGCCTTAGTATTCTGATTGGGGAGGGGGGTGTTGCTTGTTTATTGCTATGAGACTGAATTCTTGTTTTAAAAGCAGCCTTCAACTTTTTAAATCCTTGCCTATTGTGTATTAAATTAAAATTAAATTAAATTAAATAATAATAAAATTAAATTAAAATTAAATTAAAAGTTCTGCCATGAAAACCCGATGAGGTCCTACACAGATACCCAGGCTAACATAGTCCAGATAACTGCATTTGATTTTGGTAGTACTGTACAGCATATACATCATGCACAGCACTGCAGTCAGAAACTCTTTGCTTCCTTCCAATAGTAAACTTGGTTGTTGTCACTTGTTTCACATCTCTGAAGCCAAGCATATCCCTACATTGGGGTCCCACATCAAATGCACAACCAAAGGAACAACTCACGAGATTTCAGTCACACTTAAACATCCTCACTTCCGTGAAGTAAAGTCCTTTAACGACTTTGTGGAAGTTGGGAGGAGTATGCTAAGGGAAGTCACTATATAGCTACCTGTATGTATGGCTCAAGTAAGACCTTTATTATACCATCCCAGCTCTCTTCCACTTTATGATCCTGGCATGCTCTGGGAAAAGACAAAGCACAAGTAATTACTATGAGGGAGGTTCAACCAAAAGCTTTTGCCTCCCTCCGCCCTGTTCTAAGACTTTAGATATGCAAGGAAAAGAGACAAAGAAGCAAAGATGAACTCTTTACATCTTTACATCCTTGTGACAGACAAGGGGCAGAAACCAGAAGGTGATGGTAAACCACATCAACATCAGGTGAGAGCAAAGTCTAGAAACCATTGGCAGCTTCTGTCACCCATCTGGATTAGAAAGCCAAAAAAGCATGAAAGCAGTAAACTTCTACTAAGGGAACGGCATCAATTCAGCCTACCAGACAGGACCCTAACACCTTATCAAGCCCAAGTAAGTGTACTCTTCCTTTGAGTCCATGGTGCTGGTTATTACTGAACCAGAAGCCTTTATTAGCAGGAGAGGTTTACTAGAAGAAAAATCATTATTTGCTTTGTTCATCCCACTAAAAGCATCTTGAATTTTATGTCAGCAAGTAGTGTGGCTGTATCCTGGCGAAACCCCACTTCTGGATTCCCTTGTGGTAATGCTTCAGTTGTTCTTCTCAACACAGCCACTTCCAATAGATTCCAAAGGTTTTCTGGACCTTTGATTTCATTCAGTATAGCTGCTCCATCTTAAACTTTCCTTGAATACAGTGACAAAGTTTTACATATATGATACTGCAACTAAGGTTCTGAACTGCTTGTGTGGCCATAAACCATCCATCTGTCCCTAAAAAACATGGCTCAGCACTTACTAACAGGAGATTATGAGAATATCCTTCTCAAAAGGTAGTTTACAGTGTTTAGGAATTCATATTCAGTTCAGATGCAATATTTCATTTACTGTGAGGAATACTGAAAGTCAGGTAGCTGTTCACTTGTTTTTATTGTTGACAAATTAGTAAGACTCATTCAGTTTATTTTTTAAAAGGTCATTTATAATTATTTCAGAAGGAATTAGGTTATTTCAATTCAGTCAAAAACACTTGTTACTCAACAGCTATCAAAAATGCATGCAATAATTACATGCAAGGATAAGATCTCCATGCTAACAGAATGTAGAGATCTCTCTGCCTATTATTCTCAGAAAATAAAACCCTGTCTGAAAATTTACTAGAGTTAACCGACATTTTTTGCTGATGCTTTGTGGAATTTTCTGAAAACAAGCTGAACAAACAAAGTTGCAATATTAGTGAAACACCTAGAAAATACTTTCTATCAGCTCTTTTGTCTCACTGATCTCTAAAGTAAGAGTATTAATATCTTCTAGCTACTGTTGTTATCATCAAACAAGGAATAGTTTTAGATTGCACTGGAAGCAGTTTGTCTTTTCTCTACAAAAATATCAAAAGGAAATCACAAACGTTTCCTTTGTGCTTCTAGACACAAACTAATTACTGTTCCTTACAATGAAGAGTACTAATTATACACAACGGCTTTTCAGAGAATAGGCACTTTTCAGCTGTCTGTTTTGGCACAGAGAATAATTCTTGTTCCTCTTCCATCTGATGCCTACACTTGAATATCAAAAACAATGCCAAGCTGAAAATAACAGGTGAGAATTTCCTTTTCAAAGCTTTCCTTTCAAAGCCTTAAAAACAAACCCCTTTCAGAGACGAACCCCTGTGGTCTGTGACTATTATCCCCTATCTCTTTGTGACAAACTATGGGTAGAAATACAGAACACTATCTTGCTACATAAGAGCTCAGTTCTGTGTACAGGATGACTTATCCCTTCAAAAACATTTGGCCAATATACTGAAAAGCTTAGTCATTTCAGCAGTTCAAAGTGTCACTACTCTGCACTTAAACAGATAAATCAGCCATTTACTCTAAATTCACATGTTCAATACCTGTATCTCCCAATGAGTTTGCACTTTTCTTCTCAATGATCCAAAGCACGGAGTTTTGCTATGTCAAGAGAAAATAGCAAACAATCACTAATCTCATTCTCTATTACAGCACTAAAAAATCGCTCTCCTCTTCCCAGTAAATTCCACATAAAAAGTTAGTTGTTACAAAGAAACAACACAACGCTTTACCCTGTAACCAATATTCACAGAAACAAAGTAGTGCAATGCATGACACTAAGATTATAAGCACCCCTTCAACGCAAGTAACAGCAAAACCAGCCCTTTTAATTAACATTATCAGTTGCATTATTTTGAAATACTGAAAGACAAAAATATTACAGCAATTATACCGACATTCAAATTTTACATATGCTAATAACCCATAGCAGATTCTTTCAAGTACTTGAAATCAATGTTGATATTTTATATAATAAAACAGAACTTGTAATTAACTACAGCACAAAGCACCATTGTATTTAAAGTATTTCTATGGAGACCATTACTACATCTGAATACTTAAAAGACATGAACGTATCTGTCTGCATAAGAAACCTCCAAAAAAGAAAAATGATTATTCCAAACTTTGACAGAAAAAGCACAGAAACAGAAATAAGGCTCTAGTTATCAGGAAGGATTTATGAATCTGCTTAACAAAAATAGAAGTGGTAGCCTGCAGGCTTTTCAGGATCCTCACAAAATGGCTGAGGTTAGAAGGCACTTCTGGAGATTGCCTAGTCCAATGCCTGTCTCAGAGACAGGCAAGCAAGGCAGGGTGCCCAGGACACTAGATGAAGTGTAAGAACCTCCTCCAAGGACGAAAACACCCTTCTGCTACAAGGGTGCATGTGTTACTGGTCCATGGTCAACTTGAGGTTCACCAGGACCCCCATACACAATCCCATACCCTCTGTCCAAAACTGCTTTCCATCCTGTCCACCTCCAGTGTGTACTTGGGCCTCAGCTTATGCCTTCCCAAGCAAAAGGAAGCACAGGTCTCCATGTTTCCTTTTGTTAAACTTCAGACATTTCCCTCTGCCCATTACTCCAGTCTGCCAAAGCTCCTCTGGAGGCTGCACAACCATATGGTTGGTCTATAAACCATTCCTCCTAGTCTGGGGATAACCTGCAAGGTCATTGAGTGTGCACTCTGTGCCATCAAACAGGTCAGTAAGCAGGATATTAAGCCAAATATTAGGCCTATTATCAACCCCTGAAGTATTCTGCAGAGACTGGTCTACAGCTGGACTCCACGCCACTGATCACAACCCTTTCAGTCAGACCTCGCTGCCCATTTGCCATCCATACTCCATCAGTTTGTCAGTCATGATGTCATGGGAGACAGTGCTGAAACCCTTGCTGAAGTCATGATAAGCAACATCCACTGCTCTACCCTCATTCACCAAGCCAGCCATCTAATTACAGAAACCTATTGCAGGTTCATTAGTATTATTTCCCTAGCTGCCATCCTTCAGGATCCTGAACTCCACCATAGTCTCTGCAGCCAAGACTGCCCCCAGTCTCCACATCCCCAACCAGTCCATTCTGTTTTTAAGTACCAACTCCAGCAGAGCATCTCCCACCATCAATCCCTCCCCATCACCAGTGTCAGGAAGTTAACATATACTCAGAAGCCTCCTTCATCACTTATGTTTTGCTGTGTTGTCCCATCCAAGAGGTATCAGGGTGGTTCAGGTCCCTCACTACAACCAGAGCCCACAAACATAAGGCTTCTAGTTGTCTGAACAAGGCCTCATCCAATACTTCCTCCTAACCAGGCAGTCTTGGTTAAACCAGATTTTACTTATGAAAATATATACATACTTATATGCACATACATTCAAAAAGAGTAAGGGAAATTGGGAAAATGAGACTGGAAAAGGAAGACAGACTTCAAGGGATAAGAGGTAGAACTGGTAAGTGGTGGTTTTGCAGGCAAAATTCCATGGTCTTGTTTGTCTGTCTGTGGTCCATCTGTCCCACATGCATGCCACGGCTGACCCTTCTCATTGCACACAGTTTTATATAAACATGTTTCATGCACACTAGCACAAATAGGAATTGTCTTAGCCTGGAGATCTAAATAAAAATAAAACATCAGGATAATCATAATCAATATTGAAAGTGGCTGAGAAAAAACAGCATGAGCAAAGCATAAAAAGTCATGATCCCAGTAAAGACAGTCAAAATAAACCTTTGCCAACAGGAAAAAAAAAAAAAAAAAAAAAAAAAAGAGAGATCACCAGCCGTTTCAGAGTTTGTAGTTATTTCCAAACTGAACTGTCTCTCCCCATTATATCCTAATGAAAACCTGAAGTGGTCATTAGATATTACAAAAAGGAAGAAAATTCCATAAAACTGCAGTCACAGTTTCATGCATTTAAGTCAAATGTGCACAAGCATTGGAAGGCCTTTTGTATTTAAGCTACAACATTATATAAAAGGATGAAGCAGTACATGGTGAAAAATGATGAAAAAACATTTTCAGTACAGTAGCCAAAGAGAGCTGAATGAGGATTAAACAAGCTATATTCGACCTACTGCCTAGCAAAAAACCTTGAGTTAACACTAAATAGTTTATGAATAGCAACTCAGAATACCCTTCCCATGAGAATAATTATATGGAAACACCAAAGCTAAAGCATCTGCAAAATGAATGCTTGTACATTGACAGCCTCAGATGAGCACTATGCATGCCTGAATCTTTAATGTCTATGCAACTGTTTCAAGACAACTTCTACCGAAATCTTATTTAAAATCATTTCAATCATACAAATCATTTCACTAATAGTTTTCCTTAATTTGGCTTAAATAAGCACATATTTTACATGTTACAGATATGTGCTTTTATATACGCATGCAGGAATCTTCAAGTTAGTCAACGGTTCCACAGCATATATATAAAGTATATATTTGTGTGTATACATCATTAACAAGAACTACTTCATTTCCAGTTAGAATGTTTACACACTATCAGGAAATCATGCATTTAAAATTTGCAAAGAAATATTAAAAGAGCCACTATGAATTTCCTCAGTTAAACATAATCCGCTGCTTCCCTCCCCACCCCTCAAAGAAAACATCCCAATGCAACAGAACTGCCAATAGCTGTTAGACAAAGATATTTGTAATTGATGTTGTATGGGATTTACTTGAATAGAGATTAACACGAAGTAGAAACATTCTACCTTTTTTGTGGAAGCATAATTGATTACACATGCTCCTAGGCTAGGTCACAAACAAAGCTTCAGTTAGAAAATAATTTTTTCTTTTCCTAAAACAAGTTGTAGGTACCTTGAGAAACTGATCTCCTATAAAAAAAAAAAAAACAGTTAATCAGACATCTACCCTTCAGATTATGCAGTATCTCTATCAATACACAGTAAAACTTATGTATAATATTTTATCAAAACCACAAGTTTTTCCTCCAGGCAGTAGATAATTTGATCTAATAGATCTGGTTGTTATTGCAAAATGGTTTTTAATTGAATTTCTTTAGTAAATACAGTAATTTATATTTGTCTGGTAATGCTGTTACCCATGTAATAATGTCATCTATAAGGCTCCCCCCCCACACTAGATCTATTCAGAAAAATCTATAGCCGTACACAATTCTATCAATATTACATTGAAGTATGCAGAATTTTAGACAGATTGGTTTTCCCTGCATTTAGCTTTTTTGACGAAAAAATGAGATAGTGGGCTGCTGATTTTTCCCCCCAAGAATACATCAATCCAGAGCTCCTAAAGCACAAGTAATCCAAGAAAAGACCCATTCATCTCTAGGTGTCCAATGAAAAAGAAAACCAGTAGTGTCTTGCTCAGGACACAATAACGACTGTACACTTGCCTGGAATACCTGCAGCATCAGAATAGAACGATTTCTGGGGTACAGTTCAACTGACTGAAAAAGGAACTAATCACTCTTCCTCACATTAGGAAGGAGGAAGAAAAGGTGAAGCCCAGCAGCAAGGACTCAACACACCCTCTGTGTACAAAGGACAGTACATAACATGTGCCTTGCTAGCTACAGCTCTTTGTGATAATATTCTGTAGCCACAAAGAGCTAATGGAAAAGCCTGCCACTGTATTCCCACCTGCAGTCTGGGATTGACAACTGCTACAGAGCAAACAGCAGCATGGCTGAGAGAAAGAAAAAATAAATCCCTACAGGCATAAAGAATCAGTAGTAAGAACAACATGGAACAAAGTCTTTCCCCTCTATACTGACCAATACTGACCAGGGAAGAACTTCAGTGACTAAAAATGCCTCTAACAAGGGCCTGAGGAAGAAGGTATTTTTCTTGAGAGAGGCAGATTTCAAAGCGAAGAATTGATGGAGGTATCATCTTCCCATTTTGAACCACATATTCACTGATTAAAAACAACAACAAAACTGGAAGAATCAGCTTGAGCCTCTGCTGTGGATAGAAAGCCCATTTTTTCAAATGGTAAGAAGCACCCTTAGTAGCAGACAGCACTAGTGTGATTAAGTAGCCAAGCTACAAAATAAAGTGTGCATGACACAGTAGCTTTAAGTACAGAAATAACAATAACACTGTCCACAGTGACACAAAATTATGCTAACATGTTATCCATGAACAGACCTGGCATTCACTGCATTTATAGTAACAATTCTAGTAATTTTAATTTTATTTACTTCATTCTAACCCTTATATTCTATTCAATCTCCCTTTCCTCAAAGGTGGTGAGGCTTTAGAATCTTACTTTCAAACAAGTTCTTTATTTACGAGAACTAAATAGCTTCATGTACCTTTGTAATGGTTGGGTCATTGTCCCCAAATTAAATACTTATATTGGTCTCCATTAATTTATAAAAGCTTTAGACAGACATTAATATCTTCAATAATAGAATTAACATCTGATTTTATAAAACTTCACTGTCAATATTTTTTTCCAAAGTATATCAAACCTTGCTCTCAGGGGTGTCTTGTCAGTTAAATTTCCAACAGACTAATCCATCTGCAACAAAAAATTGATCTTCTCTGCTCTTGCATATTTGTAGATTTAAGTGAATTGGATTTCTTATTCTTTGCTGTTAGAAGCAAAACTAACACAACTAAATTTACATGGAGTTCAAAGAACTTTAGTTTTATATTTCAGTATACAGACGTTTCCATCAATCCTTTCTACTTTGAACTTTGCATCTGAACAGGCAAGGAGCACAACTGCTGCTGGAACGTTTTACATCCACGTGTACAGTGCACCACATCAGTGACTTGACTGCATCAAGTGTTTCTTAAGAGTCAGCAAAAGGCTCACTACTGACATTCAGTGATCATGTTCTTGAAGATAAAAATTCATATCCTGGCTATTTTGCTTTCTTTCCTTGTCTCTTCTGTAGGTAATTTACATTCCCACACCTCAGATCATGATCATTTTCTCCCTTGACCAACCAGCATAAACCAGGAAAGAAAAGGTTTTATTCATGTAAATGTCCCTGGGACAATCTTAAACTGGCCAGACACCATCTAGGCCTTAATTCTAGACTGCCTGCAAAATAAAACATGCCAGCAGCCCCCCATTCCTTCTCTCTTCAAAATCCATCTGTTGTAACCAACAACCCAGATTTAACTGTTATTTTGCATCTGTTCTTTATTGTACTCACTCCTCTTTTGAGCTTTAGGGGTAAGTTTCTTGAAAGTTTCCTGAAGCATTTTCCTTTTTTTTTTTTCTTTTCCTGTCTCATAATCTAATGATTTTAAAGTCAAATGTTACAATGCTATGTAAATAATTATGACCATGATCCAAAAAAGAACAGAGCAAAAACTGTTTGCAATCTTCAATAACTGCACACACAGAAATATGACACTGAATAAGAGCAGACATAATTTATTACTTCCACTTTGTGGATAGGACTTCAATTATCTAACTTCCTGACAGAACTAAATTTGTTTCCAAATACCAAGGGACTTGGTTTCATAGTTTTAAACCAGTAAGTCGCAAAAATCATTGGTTTTGCATTTCTCAAAACAAGCAACACATTTGGGAGCCAAGGATTTGGTTACCTACATCTGAAAGACTGAAGCTGTTTCTTTGTAAGCCAAGTCCACTCCATGCACTCTAACAAGCTGCTATGACAGTTAACAAATTTCTGGGCAAAACATTTCTTATTTTTCCTTCATGCCCTAAAATTGTTTAAGTCTCCTCAACTCCCATTTTGAGTATGTGTCACCTGTGACCACTGAGCCCAAACTTCAATCTGGAAAGGTAAATGAAAGGTTACCACTTGTTCTGCTCTGTTTCAGCAGTTTATCACCAAAGATGTATTTTTATGTTCAAGTAATCTGCACAATCTTTCTAAGAAACTTACTCTCCTGGCCACAAAAGGCTGGGAAAAAGCCTTCTTCTGAAAAGCATTTCTGGACATAAAGTAGAAAGTGAATGGAAACAGCATGGACTGACCAAGGAAAAAATCAGGCCTGCCCAACCTCCTTGCCTTCCAGGATAAAATCACTGCATTTCTGAAAGAAGGGAGAGGATTGGATGTTATTTACTTCAAGTTTAGAAATGCTTTTGGCAGTTTCCCCACAGTATTTTTCTGTCTAAGCTTGGATGTTGTTGTCTGGATGATTCACCTGCTAGGTGAGTCAAACAATCAGTTGGACAGTCAGCCCCAGAGAGTAGTTAATGGACAGCGCTCCACCACAGACCAGTAACAAATGCAGTACTGCATACGCCTCTTCCAGTACCTATCCTGTTGAATATCTTCAACAGCTGCTTCAAGGAAACTGAGTAAATAGAGTTTGCAGATGACACTGAACTGCGGGGGCCATCTGAGGTGTCTGAGACCAAGACAGTCCTCAATGGGCTGAGAGGAACCTTATGAAATTTAACAAGGACAAATGCACAATCCTGCCCCTGCCTTTGCAGCAGGCCAGGCTGGGGCAGCTTTGATGAAGAATACTTGGTGGTCTGGACAGACAGCAAGTGAAACGTGAGCCACTAGTGTGTCCAAGAATCTAAAATAATTAGCAGCAACCCATGCTGAACTTACAGGACTACACCAAGAGAAGTGATTCTCCCCCATTACTTGACATGCACTAGTCACACTGAATATATAACAAGCAGCTTCAGGCCTTCCAATGCACAAGAGACACTGGACAACTGGTATAAGTTCAACAGAGAGCAACCCAGATTTATTTTTGGGGCAGGGGAGGAGGATTTTTGGTTTGGGGGAGGGCACTGGAACACTGGCAAGAGGGCTTGCTCAGCCTCCAGAGATCTTTGAGGGGGATCTAATGGCTATCTTCTTGTACCTACACAGAAGTTTTCGAGATGGTGAAACCAGTGGTACACACTGGGAGGACAAGAAACAGCAGACAAGTCAAACAAAGAGGGTTCAGGATGGATATAAGGATATTGTTTTTTTCCTGTAAGAACAAGCAGCCAGTGGAACACAATGCCTGGGGAGCGTGTAAAGGCTCCATCCCTTGTGAGTTTCAAAGAGCCCACAGGACAAAGCCCCAAGCAACCTGGGTTGATCCCAGAGCTAACATTGGTTTGAGTAAGAAGCTGGACTAGGAAACTTCCTCAGATCTCTTCCAATCTCTATTTTATGACCTATGAAACTCCAGACCCACGTATCCACATAAAAACTTTCAGTTTACTCTAAAGTTATCCAAGTCACACCAACTTGTGTTGAAAACTGCCAGATCAACCCTCTTTCACAAGCGCTTTTTGTTTTGTTTTGTTTTTGTGTGTAGTATTTGCAGCCAGGTTAATTAGCCAAAGAAAAGAAAACCTCAGCCTTTTTGACAAGAAATCAACTTTGTGTCAAGTTACAAGTTTTAACATTCATCTCAAGTCTTCCCCAACACATTCCATCTACACTTGGAATCTTACACATCAGTTACTTTAACAACATAACTAGTAACAAAAATCAAGTTCATACCCTTCTCACAGAACCATGGTTTTCAATAGCCTATCACTGGTGTAGTATTTAATTCAGAAGTTGGTAAACTCATTGAAGGCAATACTACAAGGGGAAAAACACAAACATCCCATGGTCCACAGAGATATGCTTGTTCCTTTTGCAGGGTCTTTGAAAAGAGTTTTTCATTTTTAAAGGGAAAGTGAAAAAACCTGAGAGAATTATGCAAAAGCTTCAGGTATCTAATCATAAACAGACTAATTTTAACTGCCTTTCATTAACTGGAGGTGGTAAAGAATGCAAGGAGCACACACACATGTATTCAAGTCCTTAAACTGTTTCCAAGCTGTCAATTGCAATCATAAGAATTGATTAACTCTTGCTCTGAGGGTACTAATCAAGTCAAAAACATCCCTTCCCTTCATTCAACTGCATTTCAGAATATGACAGGTAAACAAGCGATAAAAGCGCAAGAAAGCAGTGAGTGAAAAAAAAATTTTTTTCAAAAAGAGACAATACTTTTCACCTACAACTCGCTTGTAGCAAAGTTAAACCATATCAATCATAGCATAATTATGCTTCCTGTATTAATTTTTATATATTCCAATCTTTATCCACAGTGGTACTCCAATGTTCCTTTAAAGACCAATACTAGCTTATGGAAAACATTCAAAATTAGTCTTATCTTTATCTTATTGTTTTAGCTTTTAATTTCTACATTCCATTTTTGTTGTCCTTCTCCTTTCTGTAGTCCTACAGTTCTTTTCCAGGAGAAGTGCATTTTCATCACCTACCTTTGGCCCCTTTTTCAAGGCAATTCTAAATGACAGGTACCAGGAACTACTTAAGACATTATTACTGGACTCTCGTGGCAACACCATAATGGTAGAGAAGTTCTGCCATGATCATATCTAGAAATCTGGGATGAGAATGGTCCTAGCAAAACAAATATAACAAAAATATAATTTGAGACATTAATCTCAATGAAAGACAAAAGGATTGCCTTATGTTTTTGGTAACTTCAGTAATAAGGTGTTACTTAGTAAAAAGAACTGAAAGCAATTCCACTAAGAGACTGCCTGTGTTTCATTTTTATGTTAACTTGCATCCCTTAAATACTCCTCATTCTTTGTTAATACCAAGATGAAAATAAGCAACATTTACAAGTTGTTTATGCTGCATGCATTCCTACAAAAGACTCATTCACTTTGGCTTAAAACAGAGTTTTCTCCTTTATGTTTTTAATTATCTTGATAGCTAGTTCTCAGAACAAAAGCCAGCTATTTCTTACTCTTAACTGCAAAGAGAATCTGAAAGCAATCATTTAAAGAAACAAAACTGAAGTCTACTTATCTTATTCTTAAAATGGCAAAATGACAAATAATTTGAATCACAAAACATACATTCCATAAAATGTGGCAAAAAGTTACAAATCATGCATAAGTAGTATGCCCAACTATTAGCTTTGACCTAGAAAATTTGAAATGATCAGCAGGACCCTAAGCCTTGCTTTCAGTAGGTATCTCTGAATAGAGATGTTAAGATTTTAAAAACAGTTTATTTAGGAAAAACAAATGAAAGTGATTGTTACTCAACTAGAAAGACTAGCACAGGAGGTGATGTACAAAGCACTCAGGTTTTTTTTTGCTGAAATCTTGCTTTTATTTTCTCCTCTTGTCCTGTGTCAGGGAGGAAAAAATAGGACACAAGATTTCATATAGTTTATAAAATTGTTATTTTACTCAAATTGCCTCAAAGTAAAATCTGAATAACATTGTTTCAAGTCAAGTATTTACTTTCTCCAGAGGCATTCCAGTTGTGGTTAGCCACTTTATGCCATGACACTTAGTTTTATTTTCAGAGTACAGTGCAGAGCCCAGCTATTAATCTTGTATATATGATCTGCATTACAAAAGAAGTTTCTTCTTATTGTTATAAAGCTCTAACTAAAATTAATATATATGCATAAAGTCTTGTATGCTTTTTATCACTCTGGGATGTTTTCATCATTATTTCAGGAACAAGCAGTACTCCAATCTCAAACGTCAACTTCTTATGCAAGTTTTGAATGTAGTTAGTATCTCTATGTATAGTATCTTCTGTCAGAATACAGCAAGGGACACCTAACCTATCCAAGTACTTTAGAGAACCTGCATTTATAATAACTTTCAAAAATCATTTGTCCTACTAACATTCAAGTAGCCTCCAACACCGTCTAGTTGCTCTTGAAAATACACTGTCATGCCTTTGTATAACAGAACAAAAGCAACTATCCGAATATCAATCACCTATCTCTATCCATTCTAACAGCAAACATTTCTGATAAAATTAAAAGAATGAGTGCTGCCATTTAAGATATGAAAGGAAGGGACATCTTCAATTTTAAAGTTTTCATGAAGAGCATCAGAAAGTTAACTTACTCCCCTCTCTTTCTGTAGGGAATCAGAAGCCCCTAATACAGCAGCCAAACCCTTTCAGTCATGAAAGCATCAGTTACAAACAATTTCAGTCAGTAGCTTCACCTGCTTAAAATGTTGCTCATTGCTCATACAGCTTTGCCTGGTCAAAAAACATACCAAGATAATTTACTGAAACAGAAGAACAACTTTTCAAACAAGTCTTGTTGATTAGGTAAACAGAAAGTTACAAAAGTGAAATCCTGGAGTTGACCACAAAAGAAGATGTGTAAAATACAAAGTCTTTTTGCAAAAAGTACCATGCTGTATTCTTCAAATACAGTGCACTCAGTGAACACAAGCTCATTGAGATAGCATTCACAGAAAGCTTACTCATCAACTGACAATGTACTGTAACAATTAAAGCATAACGTATCAGATTCCAATTCAGATTCATGTATTTTTGTTCCCGTGCACTAACAGAGGAACATGGAGGGCGCTGGTGACAATTCTGATAGAATACCTTCAATTTCTGACAGAGTCGGCATGGTAGAAAATGCATCAGAAGAAAGCACTACTTTTCACAGGCAATTCTAATGTGTGAATAGAACAGAACAAATGAAGAACTGACAAGGTAGCCTGAGAAAGAGCTAGGGATTTCCTACAAAACAGGGAACTCAGCTAGCGTCTGACAGCCAGCTTGGTCCTGAAAACTCTTCTTTACACCTCTCAGATAGCAGACTCAGCCATAGTCTCCAACAGGCAGCAAGCACTCGCCAAAAAGACTATGGCGACCCAGACCGAGTGCCTGCCCAAAGAAACAGCTGTTCAGGTCTCTGGCTGCAGGGAGTGCCTGAGCCTGTCGTTGCCAATGGAGGTTGATAGATACTGCCTGTGTGAGGTGCGAGCAAGTGGAGGAGCTGATCAGCCTGGTAGCAGAGCTCAAGGCAGAGGTGGTGAGATTAAGGACCATCAGGGAGTGTGAGGAGGAGTTAGACTGGTGAAGACGCTCCCCGACATGCCTGAGAGAAAGGCACTGGGGTGACACACTCCAAAAGTGGTGGACCCCCTACCCTGTCACTGTCAGGCAGAGGGAGGGCACCTGGGAGATGAAGAGGAATGGAAACAGGTTCCTGCTCAGCACTGCAGGCAAGCCCCCTTCCTACCCACCACACCTCCCCTGGTGCCCTTACACAATAGGTTTGAGACCCTGGAGCTCGAGGAACAGGGTGGTGACGATGTGGGGCAAAGTCCACCCAGGAGGCTGTCTAGGGCAAGGAGGTCGACTCCAGGCCTCAAGACATCCTCCAACAAGAAAGAAAGATGGGTAATGGTCATAGGCGACTCCCTTCTAAAGGGAACAGAGGGCCCAAGGTGTTGGCCGGACCCTAGCCAGAGGGAAGTCTGCTGCCTACTTGTGCCTGGGTCAGGGACATTACCAGGAAACTTCCTGATCTGGTTCGCCCCTCCGATTATTACCCATTAGTGATAATTCAGGCTGGCAGTGATGAAATATCAGAGAGAAGCCTGAAGGCTATCAAAAGGGACTCCAGGGGATTGGAGCGGTTACTGGATGGAGTGGGTACGCAGGTGGTGTTTTCTTCTATCCTCTATCTATTTCAGGGTAGAGAGGGATATCGAGTGGACTTGGAAGGCCCACCTGTCTTTTCCAACCTTACTGATTCTATGAAAACAATGTCCAGGCACAGAAGAAACATTTTTCACAGAACCTCAAAGAAGATATAGATGTAAAAGAAAGCCTGACATCATTAGTATCTATAGACAGTTTGAAAGGATACTCTACAAGTGCCCCAGAAATTTAATGAAAGTATTCAGTACCATCAAGCAACATACCCATGTGAGAAATGCTCTTCACAAGTCTAGAAGACTTCTTTCCAAGAACCTAAGAGCTACTAGGAAAACCATCTAAGATCTGTCTAACCACTACAACTTGTCCTTCTCCCTAAAACACCCATGGTTGAAAAAGAAAATGCTGCTTTCAAGTGTATGCAAGATTTTGTCTGAGTTTCAGGTTCTTTTATGCAGCTTACTTAACTGTCAGTCGTACCTTTAGAGACTTACCTCTTGCTCTGGCTGACGATAGTGTTTTATTGAACAATATTCCCCATGATGCTAAAAACATCAGCAACTAGGAAAACACCAAGGCAAGAAGAAAGAGCTCAGTTCACAACAGACCTTTCAATTTGTGCTATAAATTCATTGCTTTATTATGTCAAATTCCTTTCCAATTTCCAAGAAACTCATCTTGCAAGCTCAACACAGCTTCCTACAACCCCTAGCAATAGGGAAGTTAAGATACTGCATGGACTAGAGGCAAAAATAGCATGTGAAAAGCAAACTCTATAAAACCTGATATGAGTACTGCAGTGAAGTACAGAACAGCTTCTGCACAGTAGCAACCAATGATTAATTTTATTCATCATCCAGATCAAACAGGTTCTCCTACTTTTTTAAAAAATACAACTGATGGTACAGAGCACAGAAAAATTTATTTTTGTAGCCACTCAATCTTACAATGAAAAGTCACACACATGGGGCATAAAGGAAGTATGAGCTTACCTAGATAAGGACTGCCAAAACAATAACCAATGCAGGTATTACTGCAGCATTCTCCTTTCTTTATTCTGGGTCATGTAAACAATTACCCAAGTCAAACTGCACATTTTATCTCAGCAACAGCAACAACAGTTTCTGTACACGCTTGAACAGAGTTCTACTTTACCTATACCTTGCTCTAATTATTATGATAAAATCTTTACAGTTGTTACAATCCCATCCAAATGCTATTTGGGTTACCACAGTGTGTTTCACTGGACTGCAAATCTTTATGAAGAGCTACAGTATGCCCAATTACACAACACTGAATGCTTTTGTCTGCACTTATATTGATCCCCCCATGATGTTAAAAGAGCCAAAATAAGACCTTTTGCATGCAAGCCTGACTTTCTTAAGTAGTTAAATACAGAAATATATTTTATCTGCTAGATAGGTGATCAGTTGTGCTTTTGGGTTTCAAACGAACATTTTCTTAAAGCATCTGTTTTCCACAGTTTTCTGCTTTTGTCCTTAATTTCTTGCTCTCTTCTCCCCATTTCCCAGAAACAGGTAGGTCTATTCTTTTATTAATCAAAGGCTCATATCATATATTGACTACTGTGATAAAAGCATCCCAGTGCTGCTAGGTTTTATTGACTTTTACAGTTAAAATATTTGAAGATACCTAGTCACCTAACAGAAATTACTCAGAGGTTCCTCTGTCACTTGAGATGCATCTCAGAAACCAAAATTTCACACCATTAATTATTTGTAGCTAACAGGAATGATTTTTTTTTTTCATTTTTTTTTTTTCACTAACAAAGCCTAATCGTAGAAGCACTGATAGAAAACCAGCTTGCTAAAGTACTTTCAGTACTTGTTTCTTTGGAGGTAGTTGAAATAATGTTTAAAATCAAATAATTTAGAAAATTCAGATTGTTAGCCTTTGAACTGTTAGAAATGGTCTTATATATTGCAGGGGATATGCAAAACTGAATGCAAGCATAATGAGGCAACAGAGGATCATTAAGTTTCACCTCAGCTTTGAGCCACATGTTTTTAAGCAGCAGTATTCACTGGTGGCTTGGTTCTTGCTTCTAATATGTACTTTCTAATAAATTTCATAAGGAATAAGGTAGAAATAAGTACCAACACGTAATTTGTCTGAAGATGCTAAGCAAAATATGTACGTTAGCTTGTCATATGAATTGTCTACCATGAACGCAACAGAAAACGGAGGGGGAAAATCTTAAAGAGAACATTCCTTCTTCACCAGCTACAAACGCGGTATGCTCCCTCATCCACAGGTGAGGCAAGCAAGCCGATTGGGTGCTGGGGCAGCATATGTGGCCCACAATTGCACGCTGTCTTCCACAGGGGGAACATCTGCACAACTGTGGGTACCTGGGACCACATTTGCTTGCTCACTCTTACAGACAGCAAACTCGTGCTGCTGTGCTGCAGGAAGTGAAATGGAGTACCACTTGTATGAACTCTTGAGGAGCTGCAGCAGGCAACTACTATAGCCAGTGATGCATTCAAAGACAGTGAAATATACTTTGCTTTATTCACTTAAGTTTTTCTTTACGGCTGTATCAACGCTTCAGCTGCTTACACAGTTCTGATGTACTTAGAGGATGCTAGCTTATCAAACTGGTTTGAAGTTGCTCTTCATTTTCAGGACACAGCAAATTTGACATACACAGTCCATTTGTTCCCTATCATCCTTAACCTTGCCTGATTTGTAACCTGGTGCATTTTACTGTACACCTACTTTAATAATTTGTCTCAAACTCTCCAGAGCAAAAGTTTATACTCTATTTTCCATACTTTCCCTTGCAAATGGGGATGCATTCAGGTCTGGGGGGAGGTAAAAACACTATTTGTAACAACGCGTATGTGGAAACACAATGCCTATCTGTGCTACTTACAGAAAACAATGCACAATGCATATCTGTGCTACTTACAGAAAACTTCAAGACATATGGGCTCCAAAATAGTTTACCAATTAATAGTTTAGCAATGAAATGAAGGTCACTACATCAGTAATGTAAACGTCACAAAACAGATGGCCCTGATGTCTAGCTCTCCCAAATGGCAGTGAAACCAGAAAGGAATGTGGAGCCTCTTATTCATAGGAGGCTGCATTTTGAAATAGTATTTAGAGGGAGTTAGGTCAATGAAATTCATCTTTTCTAAGGGTATTCAGGAAGCCCTCTCCTAATTAATACTATAGAAATGGCACTTATTTTAGATTCTCAAAACTTAGACCTCCCCTTTTTCAGAAACTAGTGATAAAAAAAAAAGTTACAACCCATTAAAAACACTGAGCAACTAAAAAAGCAGTATAGCAAAAATATCTAAAGGTTTAATATGTAGTCAGATGGTTAAAAAAAAAAAAAGTAAGCAATCTAGAAACTACTCACCAATAAAAAGTCCACCATAAACATAACTTTTAAAACAAAAGTGCTGTAAGTGATCTGCATCTATCACAAATCCCCCCTACCTCCTCCAATCTTTGTATAAAAACGCTCGGCTTTAGCTATGGAATGAGGATGAATGCTCTCTGAGAACACAAAGTCACTCCTGTAGCCCACCTTCAGGTCTTTGACAGGTCATTGATGACTATGGCAGCCTTACTGCTGACAGTCAAAACATTTCTATCTTTATTTCATGTATTTAAGAAGTAAGACTACATCTCAGTGTCATTTCTAAGAAAAAACACCCCAACAACAGCCTTCAAAATATTTGCATTTCAATCAGAAAAATGGTACAGGTAAGTTTGCAAATGTCAGTGTTTAATGAATTCCCCAAACTCCTCTTAGCTTAAATAGACATTAAAACACATTCTCAAAGCCCACAAAGCTGCATTTTCTACAGTTGATGTCGAAACATGTCTACACTACCAGCTTAGTGTTGTTACTTGGATCTTTTGGAAACACAGATTCAGAGGAAGTAAAAGTAATGCTATTTATGAAAATATATTCAATGCACATAATTCACATTAAATATATACATTTATAGTCTCTATACATATCGCTCCACATTCATTACACCCAGTTTAACCATTAAAGCTTAGTCTCAACAGTCAAATGAGAAGACAATTTGGAATTTCAACAATTCTAAGGCCTTCCATTATAAAAGAGACAAACTAATCTCTATTGCCTTATGCTTCAAGCATACCCCCTCCAATATTCTTAATTGCGAAACAGCTCATTATTTAAGATAACACTCAGTTCTTCATTACTCATTTCACATCAGTGATCTCTGCAAGTCTACTTAGTGCACGAAGTACAAAACAAGAATTTCAATGTAAACCCTATTACAAAAATTTAACAAGATTACATGTATGCAGCTACACATAAACTATTAAGTGCATAAGGCTCCTTCACATACAAGCATGTGCATGCAACACAGCGTACCTCAACTAAATAGGAACTAGAATCTCTGATCACAATTGAGAACTGACTTGAATCCTACAGAGGTTCTGACAGAAGGTAATACAGATGCCACACCAAGCCCAGACAGAATAAAATAGATGTTTGTTTTCAAAATGTTATATGGAGAAAGATAAATCCTATTTGTAACAGGATGCCTATTATAAAAAAAAAAAAAAAAAGGTATGAGAACTGAACCACACTAAAAATGACTGTAGTCTAGACAAGTTTGCTTTCTGTTTGAAAGCAATGACCTTCTCACACAGATTGTTTGTCAAGTGCCACAGAACATGACAAAGTTTGAAGCCTGGCACGTATTTTAAATTGATCTACCAAATACATGCTGAGCCATTTGCCTCATTTGTCTTGTGGGAATAAAGCAACAGTATCTCAAACTCCACAGGCTCTAAAATAGAATGCAGTCGGGTCAAGATTGAGAAAACAGCTGCACTGTCTGAACTGACCGCTCATACTGTGTTTAATAGGTGTTAGGATGTGACATGTTGAAACTGCTGAAAAACAAACCTACGGCCAGTGCTTCTTTTCCATTACTGGGTTCTTGGGGAACACTCCTCTAAAAACAGTCTCACGCCAAAGAAACAGTACGCCTTTGCGGAAAAGCACCCAAAATTACCAGCACAAGAGTGCAACAACAATCAGTACTAGTGAGACCAAGGGGATTTATCACATTTTAGATGTCATTCTCTTCTGTTATCCATATGGTCAGAAACACTTCTGATGCTGAGACACATGGCAGTGTTATGTAGCAAGTGACCCCAAAATTTTCTGCCACAGAAGCAGTTGGTGGACGGTTCAGAGAAAAGCTGAGCTGCAGGACCCAGTAAATACTTCAAGAAAGAACTCGGCACATACAGGAATAACTCTGCATTATGGCAGCTCACTGCCCTGAATTTCTGTTTCCTGTCAGCAGTTTACTAATATATGTCAAAACCTTAATGCAGTTTCACTTCCACATTTAAAAGCTTTATTTCATTTTAATGCAGAGAAAAGGGGAAAAATTGATCTATTGTAATTTATATCCTAATTAGTTCAGAGATGAGAAAGACCCTGTAGATAAAGACAGGCAGGTTTTTACATGTATACTAACTACTGTTAAGCAGATAGCTGAGCAGAGCTGAAAAAAATCCTTGAGATGAAGTTCTGGCATGAAGTTTCTGTAAAAGAAAGTCAGGTTATTTGAGCTTTAAGAACGCTCTTTCCTTCTAAGCAATGATAATATCCAAGCTATTGTCAAAGATATATTTCATAGACAATTCTGTTTCAAGTATCAATCTCCAACAGATGTATCCTAGGGGCTCTTAGAAACCTTTCTGAATATTTCTTGGAATCATTAACCTCAATTTCACAGGAAAAAAAAATACGGCAACAAAACAAACATGAAACAAATCCAGACATTTAACTTCCACACTCAGACTGATGAAATTCTCTTCATTCAAGAAATCCTCAGCTGCTGCAAGTCAGAGCTCCAGGTGGCTCTGCTACTTGGGAGTCTAGCCTTAAGTCTATAGAACAGCAGAAAACAGCAAAGAACTTAATTTATTATGATCAGCCTCAACAGGCTGTATTGTCATGGCATGGCAACACAGGTGACAGAAGTGTTAATCCACAAAACAGAATAATCATCATTTTGTTTCAGAACACCACCTGCTCCCTGCCCCTATAGAACAGCACTGCATGTCAGTTCAGGATTAACAAGAACTCAGACTTCAGGTCTGCGTTTTGACAGAGAATGGAAACTCTTGCACCCTGGTGGTTGAGATAAATCCTTTCCAGGAGAGTTCTTGAATGCAAGCCCTAGGGCAGAATAACTCAAACAGGGAAATATGTTTTGACTATTGAAAAAAATACAAATGACAATGTGATAAGTCACTCTGGAATTATAAATCAAACACTGCACAGAATCGAAAATACATGCATATAAACTAAAGCTTTAACAGCAACCAGCAGCTACATCTGGAGAAAATTTCATCACCTTCACTGGAACTATAGTCTCTGAAACACTCTAAACTACAGAAATCATATTACGATCAATGTCAACAGAAGCACTTTTTCAAGTCTTCCTCTAAGGACAAGTCTTCCTCTAAGGACTGACTTTTCAAGTCAGTTCCTCTAAGTACAACCATATGAACAAATTTTAATTTCCTCTTAAATTTCCCACATACCCACGCACACTAACTGCTTACAGTAGAGGTCTGCAGTGAATACTGATACAAGGTACATGTACTACTCCATTTTGATTTCAGGGGTCAAAGTCAATAGATTTTAAGCTACAGAAAGAGTTACAACATCAGGTTTTGTAACATAACGTTTGTAAGACTTATTCTCATCTCCAGTTCTCAAGATTTGTGAGGCAGAGACTGAACATGATGCACTTTCACATTATTGAAGCCAATGAGTGGAGCAACCAGGACAGTCAATCTAATCAGAGCAGAGCAAACACAAACAAGGCAGGTTTCATTTCTGCTGTCACCCCCAGCTGTATGTTTTATTATGGCCCTGCAGGCAGTGTTCTGATCACTTATGAGTAAGGGTACACGCAAAGGAGTCTCAAACACTCCATTACGTTTTCAACAGTAAGGGGATAGTTCAGTAAGTGTAATACTTCCATCAAGATGCTACATATGTGCTGACTGGCTGGAACAAATATTGTCACAGTAGCCCACTATTGGGAAATAAAAAAATATAAATAACAGAACTGTACTGAAGTACAGATGCTGCACTTTGAAGCGCAGTTCTTGATCTCTTCAGTACCCAAAATATTTTCTGAAAGTGTTTCAGAAACTCTTTTGAAAAATTACCCTTTTACTTCTAGCATGTAAACATGGCAAGTTTCTTCCAACATCTTCCATCATTCCATGATGTACGTACATCATACATCATCTTTTTGCATCCAACTGGGGAGATTAGGCACAAACTCCATGCCTGCATTAAAGTATACCAGGAAACAAAGTAACCACAGAAGTAGGAAAAATCACTTCCCCTCCTTTATAAGTGCTTGTAAAACCATGCTGGGAATAGTTATTCTCCAACAGTAAAGCAGGAAATGTGTTTTATCTTATAAAAGATCTACTTCATATATTAACTTGTAGTAGTATTGCAAGCTTTGATAATTGTTGGCTTTCTAATGTATGTTGGGTATTTTGCCCTGAAAAATGAGGAAACATGAAGAGACATTCCAGAAGAACCAGAAGATACGATACACTGGCAGGCAAAAAAACAAAACCAGCCTGTGCTCCTGACATTGATGATTCCAGCCATCTATACATAGTCATTCATTTACCTCTGTCAAAGACATGCAGTTTTAATGTAAAGACTAGCAACACCACAACACACAATTAACAGCATTTGAAGGCTGTCTGAGTAATTAAGCTTGAGCCACTCCAGATTTAGGACTCTAAACTTGGCAAATAATCCTTAGGCAGGATAATTTGCCAAAGGAGAACAGGGTGTGCGCTCATACATATGGCCACAAACTCTATTTCAATAAGCATGTACCACAAATCCTTGTGCTGCAGCAATCAGTATTTTCATATTGTTTTTGACTCTCAATTTAGAGCAAAGACAATGAAGCAGGAAAAATGTTACAGATACTCATTCAGTACAGGTAAACTGAATTTCCTACAGGATCCCAAAATTTGAAAACTGGCCATATAATGCAGAATAAGGCACTCCAATTCAAGTGAGTAAAGTTCTCCTAGAACAAGTGGCTTTACTCAGGAACTTCTCTTCAGCAGCAGCTTATTGAGTCCAACACCATTTAAGAATGAATCAATATCCTGCTGTACATTAACCATCACCACACCAAAAAAGAAAAACAGATGCACAATCAGCTCCATCTCATCATCTGTGGTGAAAAAGCACACAAGACAAGGTTAGCTTAAGAACAGAAATATAGCTTGAAAACTCATACTCAACTCTTTAATTGTCCTCAGATTTTCTATAGGTTCTTGAGCATGTCAGATTTCCTAGATACTCCCCAGCTCTAGGTGCTTACTCCAGATATTTACACAGCAATATTTCAGGAAACAAGTGTAAGAATGACAATTAACAAATGAGAGATAGAAGACTATAAAAAGACAAATTTCATATTTCAGCTGGAATTCCATCAATAAAGATGATTATCCAATTTCTAACTACCAGAAGGTTTATGTTTAGAATTTTTTTACTGGTTTTAGCTGGAAATATTTGATGTAATACAATCTTTATAATTTCTCTTGATAAGTTCCACAGAACTTCCTGAGCCATCCAGTTTAGCATGATTTCCTTAAGCTTGCTTCTGCTTGCCTGACAGTATATCACACAAGTCTTGTCACGTGCAAGAGACATTCTGCACACCATCAGCAGCTTTATTGGTATATAGCTTTGTCTTCCTTCAGAAATATAAGTAGCGCACAGGAGAATAACATTTTGAAAGTAAGCATGAGGCCACCTAAACCTGAGAGCATGTTTCAGAGATGTCAGGAAATGGACACTACACCACACGAGTCTCAGCCTAACATTTCCTGTGCAGTCTTCTCAGGAAGGCAGACACGCATGTACGTATAGACACACAGATCAGTATGGATGTAACACAGAATCAGCATCTCAGAACGCCAGCTAAGCTGGGAAGCAAGCAATAGGGCTTCGCTACCAATTCCCTGATTGAACTTCATTAAAGCAAGACATGATTATTGCGTAACACTTCCATGCTCTGTAGTATCCCTATATCACCCTTACTATTCGTGGAAACAGAGCAACAGTTTTCTCACTCATGACACGGGTTTTTTTGGACTTCACATACCAAGCAAAATCTGTCTGCACTCATCAGGTACAGATTTATTTTGCAGCCAGTGAAAAGTAACAGAAAAACCTCTACATAAGCATAGAGCAGCTCATGCCCAGGCATTACGATTGATGTTCCATAAATAATTCAGATTAAAAATTTTCTTTAAATCTTCCCACTTTTTTTCTATATCAGCACAACTCTATTTTTTTCTCCCCTTAAGATGAGTTGAATCATAGCCAGCCCTACTAGTTTAGAAGATGTCATATTAAGACCATTCTTCTCATCCAGGTTAGTAAACAAAAAATAATTAATAAAACTCATATTTTACAGACAGATACACTACATTAGAATTGTGTTAATCTCACATTGCAAATTAATTGAACTGGTTGGCCTGGCAGAGAAGGGAAAAACTAACCAATTTAGGAGCAAGGTTAAGTATTTGAGAAAAACACTGGGAAAACCAAGACTAAGCACTCCTACAAACAAAGGAGTAAATCCAGAGCTGAAGAGTGGCTATTCATAATAAAGGTAAATTACTACTGAAAAGCATTCATTGATTATGACAAAAAAGGAGTACAGCCACAGAACATAATATATTCAGGCTCCATTTCAAAAACGTGAACTAAGACCACAGTCGGTTTTAAAAAAAATGGATTAATTCATCTAACAGCAGTTCCACAGCTTTCTACCTTATCTAAGACACAGGACCAAAGCTGTTAGTTTAGACCATACTACTAATTCAGTTTTATCAAATTTGTTTTAATAGTGTGGGTAACTGCCCACATACACTTAATGCACACAAGGGGAAGGAAGCAACTGGCACAAGTCTGTAGCTGGGGAAAGGAAACTTTTGCTCCCCAGCCCTCTGTGTTTCAAATTATCGTATTACTCCTTATGCTTTTGGTATGGCCAGGGGCAACTCTTTGATGCACTAACCTGAAAAGGATCTCACAGAATCCCACTGAAGTCAAGATCTACATATGTACATACCCATGAAGAGTATAAACACGCTTCTATAACCACAACTTTAGGAATTTTTAACTTTCAGGTCAATTCTAAAGCTGGACAAGGAAAAATCATCCAGCTGGACAAGAAAAAACATCCAGCCTTCAAGGCCAGGCTGGATGTTTCAAGGCCAGGCTGGATGCAGCTCTGGGCAGCCTGCTCTAGTGGTTGGCAACCCTGCCTAGAGCAGGGGGGTTGAAACTAGATGATCTTTAAGGTCCTTTTCAACCCAGGCCATTCTATGATTCTATGAAAATCTTCCCAAATACAAAAGTTACATATGATTCTCACAGTGACTGTTCGGAGCATTGGACCAGCACTGAGAACTGAGTTGCACTGAAGAACCGAAGATTGCCTGGATCCTTCTGAGTGTCATTAGTGGTCCAGGTGATGCCAACCCATCAGCTGGTTTTCCTCATCAGAAGAGCCAGAAAGCTCCAATAGAACCTGCTTTTGGACCAGCTATCAGCATAAAAGCTGAAGGGGGTAAAATTGAAAAGGAAAAACGAGAGCCCCCAATCATCTCAGTATGAATACTTGGCAACAACGGTCCCCAGCAAGCCAGATGACATAGGAATCGCAGTCTTTTATATCTATCCAATTTTGTCATTTAGAGTTTTTGACAGACATCCAACCAAAGATCATTCTACACGAGTCAGGAGTAGGTATTTCAATTATTCATCAGCCAGACCACTTCTGTTGTTCATCAGCATGTCCCCTGAGACAGCTTGCCCAGCTCTCACACAACAACCAGATATTTTCATCTACCCAATACCTTAGAAGCAAATAATGACGGCAATCTAAAACAAACAGAATATTTTAGTTTTCTTCCATGTATACCAAGAAACAGATAATTTTGTCCATTTGATGCCTTCTTCCTCATCCAGTTCTTTCTGCCCTGCCCCTTTTCAGGATTTCTATAACCAGAAAACTTAGTGCATTCCGTGATTTTAAATATTTTCTTCCTGTAGAAATTTCTTCCACTCTAACTTGCTGTCACATCTCTGCAAACACTGAGGAAATAAGTATTTTCAGACTGTTTGGCATTTAAAAACAATAATCTGTCCAAGCAGAGTGATTTTTCTCTCCCCAAACTGTACCAGGATGCTTGCAAATGTATTTGTGGAGATCATTAACAATGTTACTACAAATCCAGAGACTTGCATCATCAGTCTCAACAAGCTGCAACCTCCCTGCTTGCTTTGACTCTAAGGTCCTTTCCCAGATGTGGGATCTGGAAGAGATCCCACCATGGGACCTCCAATGGATTCATGGGGTCCACCAGAACACTGAGACCCAACTGCCTCAACTTTGAGTGGTAAATTGCCTGAGCAGTGACCTCAAATATTTTGGAGTGAGATACCATCATGAAAGCAGAGAATCACAGAAGTGTGCAACAAATCCCAGAACAACTTTTGGTCTGAAAACAGGCAAAAATACAAATGCATTTCCTTGCTTCAGTTCCCAACCTACTTTTGATCATGCTCTGAGTTCTAGTTCTTTAAGTCAGAGCCCTTGACTCGGTGCAGAGGACACTCTACCTAAACTTCCTTACACAGGAAAGATCCAGTGCTTTGTAATCTGTTGCCACGGCAATGAAAATTAGTAAAGAGAGACCTGTATGATAGGTTAGCACAGAACAGTACCATCAGCACCACAGGGGAAGTGTCAGAGCATGTCTTCACACGCACCGGTACGCACAGCAGCAGCTCTCCAGTGCTTGTGCAATGAACTCCAAGCACTCACACAAACTGAAGTCCATCAGCAGGGTCCAACTGTTACCCACAAGCATCAATTAAGCCAAAGGCAGAACGTATATACACTCATCACATCTTCATTTTGCTATTGGCAAAAATACGGCTGGGAAAACTTTCCAGTTGACCTATCATGGCTAATCAGAAATTCTCCTGACTAGAGATAACAGCTTCGTGCCAGGTGATAAGCTGTCTGCCTGGACTGGTGAAGGGCAATAGCCTTTTTTCCTCTCCAAAGCATACTTAATCTGAAGAGATAAAAATTAGACTGTCCCCTATTGTTAGTTCCATGCCAAGTACAAGATCTTCTTCTGTCACCTCCCATGAATTTAGCTCAGTATGAAAACAAAAGCAGAAGAAAAACCTCACATTCAAAATGGAGTTTGTAGTCTGATGCTAATACACAAAATCCATATACTATACATAAATACTTCACCCAGATTGTCATAGTAACACTACAAGCCAAACGGTATATGCAGTGTGTTCTTCAGCTGGCATTTAAAGCACTGTATCACTTAATTCATTCTCCCAATCCACGTTTATCCTGCTCAGAAGGACATTTTGGTGGCTCAGCACTTAAGAATGTTGTCAGGAGTCAGCACACCATAAAGAGGCACTGCACTGTTACTGCTATGGCAACTGAACCAGGGAGCACTATTCGCTGCATTTCCTGTATACAATAAAGTCTGCAGAATATTTTCCCCAGCTCTGAAGCAATGCAGGCAGCTGAATCCGGCATACGGAATAAGTAAGTAAGTGCCTAAAAATGTAAAAACTTATCGGTTAGTACTGAAACATGACATTCTGTGTGAACGTATGCAATCTCACCTACACTGAATGTGAAGCACGAAGATGTGAAATTAAAAAACAGTTAAGCATGTTTTGGAAGTTAAATACAAAGGTTAAATTTGCTTACTGCTATTTAAAACTTACGAGAAATAATCCTTCTGCTCAAAATCTGAAGAAGTTGCGTATGTTTAAGATCCTCTGTGTGTAGCACAAATGAAGGCCAAACATGTTTCCTACATTTCAGATGAAAGATTAAAGATCTGAAATTTTATCAAATTCCAATAACTAGATTGGATTAAGAGCACTGTATCTTCCTGAAGGCACAGAAGAACTTTCCACTGATAACAATGGCATTGTGCTCAACTCCAGCAGACAGGTTTTAAAAATGAAGATATAGATTTCTCCTATTCTTACATAGAAAAACCTCCCAGTAACTTCAGTGGTGATACCCTCCGTACAGCCTTCAAAACCAACGTTTTTTACCAGCAGCATGTATAAATAGACACATTTGCTAAGTCTGAAAGATTCAGTCCTTCAGCCCACCTCATGTCTGAAGTGTTCCTTAGAACCCTTTTGACCATTACTGTGAAGATCCTATAATGAAAGGGGGCAGGGAGAAGAGGGTTATGCATTTTTTAAAAGCCGTCTTTCATAATTACATAGGGTTCCTCACTTTTGTCAATGGCATACAAAGTGTTTTAATTCCTTCTAAAAATAATAAGTACTGAAAAATTCTTTAGTTCTGCAGGCTTTTCCTTCCAGCTTCAGTATTATGGTACAACCAATTGCACATACAACTAACCACAGTGTTGTGCCTAGGCTTCACACATGGCTGCTGTGAGATGCTCAACTTACTGCCCCGATGAGTTTCTCTCTCCTTTACTCCAACTGCTAAAAGGCAATAAGAAAAATGGAAATAACTATAAAATACAATTAAGATTTTGTTAGGACATATTTTTGCTGGAGAAGGGAGTTCTCCAGGAACATCAGTGTTAAATTGCAGCACAGTCACCAAAAGAGCACTGATTTTCATTCTGTGCCTCTAGCCAAAGTGCTTTGACTGCACAGGTATTACATGATGAACTGTGGTATTAGCCTCACAAGCCCAAGGAAAGCAACATAATTTACAACAGCTTTGTGACATACCAAAAGCCATCTTCAGCCATATGGTTATAACTGGGAATGCCAGCCAACAGTAAGCAATACATTTTGAAAACATATTTAGGTAGCCTGAACTTCAACAGCTGCAGATATATCCCACCCCACTCTGCTATCTCAAAAACTTGGATTTTTTTGTTTCTGATTGAAACCATTGGTCTTGACAGCATTACTGCACATCTCTCTCCTAAAAACCCAGATAAGGTAAGTACCAAATGCTTTCATCACATCAGCTCTTGGATTATCTTTCTCTTCACAAACACAATGCTTACAAGTATCAAAGTTTTACCCTCAATCTAGCTAAACGCTGAAGTGATTCTCAGAACTCGAGAGGCAGATTCACCTGGGATCAGAAAGGTCTACAATAAGAGCCTATCTTACACGAACACAGGCTGCTGAGAAGCTCCAACAACCCCATAAATGAAGGAATATCCCCAGAATGGCTACAGCTCTTCTCACTGTTCTGTAGGCAGCAGTGACAGAATGGTCCCTGCCTAAGTGCAAAGCCTACACGCAACCTGATTCAGCAGCACTTAAGCTGACCCTCGCAATTTACACCTCTTGCCCTTCACGGGTGAAAAGCTTCCAGTGACTGCCTTTGACTAAAGAGTCTGAGACACCACTGGAGCACTACAGCCTCTAAGGGCTCCAATTTACCATTTAATACAACTCTGACCTTGAAAGTAAGAGCAAGAATTTCCACTAATGCCTACAGGAATTACATATGCATGCCATGGACAGCATGAACCTCTAAATGCTTTATTGTATGATTTAGAACCTCCTTAAACCAAGTATCATGGTATTTTAGGGCCTAATTCCACTCATCTCACTCAGCCAAAACTCACATGAGGAAGAAAGGTTTGGACTCATAAAGCATACTGAATTAAGGGCCATAAAAGAAACCAATTGCTTACCAGAATGATTAAGATCGGTTATGTTTCCACAGGGAAAATATGAAGCCTCTTTACAAAAATTCACTGCCAAGGAGAGCTAAAATTCCCTTTGAAGATATTCCTTCTTTGCCTGAAGTATTTCTAACAGGCAATATGCAAGGGAGTCGTGAAACTTAATGCTTTCTGCCCATGTCAACCCTCCCCTGCTTTTCTCACTGTACTTCTTCTTCTTTCAGAGCTATGAACACATACACAAACACACGACTTCCCCTTCAAGTATTATAAGCCACTCTATTCTTTGATTTTTTTTTTTAATCATCCCTTTCCTCTCTCCCCACATAGCTCCTTGTTAACAGTTTTTTCTTCTCCATAATGCAGTTCTGTTTTTCAACCAAAGGTATGAGGAAAAACAAGAAGCATCACAATTATATTAAGCTTTCATTGTAATCCTGAGCATATGGTAGACTAACATCTCATGCTCCAGAACACAACTGTGAAGACACCTCAAGGAATTAAATTTTTCCTCACAATTACAAAGGGAAAAAAATATCCTAAACTCTTCTATTTCAGCTTTCAAAGAAAAAAAAAATCTGAGCAAACATGCATTTTATTACAAGTGGTGTTAGCCCATCATTTCAGGAAAAAGAGAAGTTTTAATATCAAAGATGATCAGCTGTTTTTATGTCCATCATTAGTATTTTATCTGCCATTTCTATTTTGCCCTTTTCAAAAATGCCAGTTAGATAAGGCCTAATTTATTCTCTCCTTTTACAATTACTACACTTCACCATTGTACAAATTTTCCTGGGCTCCAACACTACATTTGAAAATCAGAAAATTGAAAATCATCCTTTACAACATACACCAAATGATTTATTTCCATAGAGTTATATCCCCAACATCAATTTTTTGTTACACTTGCAAAACAGCACAAGAGTCTTCTTTCATCACATGCCACAGACTTACAAAATTGATTCACTTTCAAACTTATTCATCATTCATCCCTTAACTAATGGAAATAACGATGTTGGAATAGCAAACAAGCTTTTTGTAAGAGGTCCAGCAGAAGTGATCAATATTTCATGAAAGTGTTTCTAGACTTTCACTCACCCCCTCTTTAGGCAAAACAATCACCCAAGTGGCAAGAAATATTCAAGTCTTTACCTACAAAATAGACCTGGCTATCTCTTCACTATCGAATGCCAAAAAAGCAAGACATCTGTATGATGTTAAACTGATCAAGACTGCTGGTTTGGATTCCCATCAACCAGCACTTCCCTCAGCCCCTCACAGTGCTGGCAGCTCAGCCACCAGTCCCTGCATGCTCGGGTGATCGCGGGCACCGCTCCATGCGCACTGCCTGCCTGCCTGCCTGCCCCAAGACATGCGCCCCGTCAGCCAGCTGGCTTCTGCTCTGAGGCAGGAACCAACTGGTAATTGTCCCTTGACCAGCTACATCCACAGTTTTGGTTTCACTCCAGTGTCTACTTACAAATTCTTTAAAAAAAAAAAAAATCAAGTTTCTTAACTTTGGAACCCCAAAACTGAAGCAGCTCTAACAGAAGTTAAACTGAACTGCAGTTTCATGAACAGCTGATGGTTAAAGAACAGTTATATGGGATGCTCCTCCCTCAGCATGTGGAAACAGGGTGAAAAATAGCTGACTAAAGAGAATTTGTAAAAATATGGTTTAGACAAATGAACCTGTCAATCTCTCTACATAATGTTTTCCTTAAGTGCCACCCTCAAAACTACACATCCACTCAGATGTCAAATTTTCCAAGCTCACATGCAATACCTCATATAAGCACAGTATTCGAGAACGCAGTAAGTATCCATTCACCAAATATATATATATATATATATATATAAAATCTTTCGGTTCCCTGGATACTTTAAATTATTCACAATTTTATTTGTGAAACAACTTTACAAGTTGATGACAGCTGCACCATATCTCAAAAACCTTGCAGGAGACATCTGAGACTACACTAGAGACAAGAAATTTTTGTTCCTGGAAACTGCATCCATGTCCACAATTTCCAAACACCAGTCATCTGAGACAGACAGTATTTGTACATATGCTCATCTGATGAGCATGGCAAAGGAAGGAAAGCAAATGAAGTCTTTGTTCACCTAAGCATCCCTGCAAATTGCCATTTATAACCTGTTCCTTCTCTCCAGAGGAGTCCCTCAAACACACCCTATTTACCTTATACTTTCGACATCCCCCAGACCAATGAGGGAAGTAATGAGACAACACATTCTTCACTACCAGTGCCACGATGCTTTCCAACCATGTTCCTCATGATCTTCCAAAGTGTAGTAACTCCTGCATGAGCAAAGATCAGCCTGCACCATCTCTGGACAGCCTCAAACAGATTCACAAGGAAAGAGGAAGGCACTGAGAGGACAGGCCACATTCCACCACTGAATGCCTACCAGGTTGGCATGGCCCGCATCTTTCTGAAAGGACACACTTGGGCACTCTCGGAGAACTATCAGCTCAGCATTCATCCGCAACACCCCTTTAGCATTAGTGGAAGAAATATTGCCACTTCAAACCTCAGTGCATTAGGAACACCTCCTTTTTTACTTGAAAAAGGGGCTCCATACAAAGCAGGCAATGTACCTCCAAATTAACCAGCTGGTTTGAGGAGAGAAAAAATATATAGTTTTACTACAGAGGCCACATAACTTCAAAGTACGTATTCAATACAAGGCTCTCTCCAGCTGAGGAACTTACTCACTATCACCAGTCGTCACCACTCCAATACATCCTTAAAGATGTACACTGTCTGAGATATAAGTGTATGTTGCATAAGAAATACAACAGGCTAAGAAAGCAAAAGTTTTCTTTTGAATGTGTATTCTACTGGGAATAAACCTTAGAATGACCACTGAATTCAGGCACACAGTACAACCACCGCTGTTTCTCAGTAAGCACATAGGAATAGACCCAACACAAAACACAGGAAAAGATATGAGGTTCCAGGATTCCATTAGGAAATTCATTAAGCATGTATGATTTACTTGGAAAATAAGAATCCTAAAGCAGGAGAAACAGGAAGAAGAAAAAAGGAGGAAGAAGAGAGTTCAGGTAAGAGACACAGGGATATTTCATTGTGCTACCTAGTGGCATACATACCATCCTACTTTTAAGTCTTAGAATGAATATTCCCTTTAAAGAAACTGACAGTTATTTCTCTTTTTATAGCAAGTTTCCCTTTGTCTCTTGCAGCTCCACCCTCCCCCCATATCTGTTTGAAAGTTATCTATAGTAATACTGAGAAGTCAACAAGGAGCACAAAGTTGAAGAGGAGAAAACCAATGAAAGCATTTATGAAGAAAAAAATGAATGCTTTTATGACTGCTGCCGCATGAAGTAGTAACACTTAGATTATTTTGGCTCAATACAAATCCTCCAAGGAAGGACAGAAGTTTAGGACCATGACAGAAACTATGTCTCACCAAAACCCTTCACAGCAGCTAATAACTACTAACTGGGAAATCTGATACTTCAAAAACCTGGTCATCAGAAAAAAAGCATACATTATTCAAATAAGAAGAAACCAGAAAGTTTTAAAATTTATCCTTTACATAAGTGTGGCATACACGATTCCATTAGAGGCACACTGACTCAAGGAATGTCTATTATGCTCTTAAGAACAATAACCTAGAATAAGATTCTTAGTCTCAGACAGACGTTACTGATAAATGAAGATATACAAAATCTGTTTACTGAAAAGCAATACTCAGTACTGTATGTAGTTCAGACTCACATTCCATCTACCCCAGTTTGCAAAACCAAGGTAGAAGATCAGCAGCGAGCTACCTGCAGTCAGTGAAAGCTCCTGGCAAGGCCAAAACCCTGCAGCTGATTTCCGTGCCACTTCACAGGCAGGGCTTCCCCCGCCAGAACATAGCATGCCCAAACATTGCATGGATCCGTAACCACCGGCTGCTAGGAGATGCACCCCGCCAAGGAAAGAACAAACAAACAAAAACAACCAACAACCACTTCCCAAACTGATCCTGCGGGGGCTGCCCACAGGCAGCAGCTCTTCAAGAACTGCTCCCACACGGCTCCGTGCCACGGGGTCCATCCCCCAGGAGCAAACTGCTCCAGCACGGGTCCCCCATGGGTGGCAGCTCCCCCCAGACCCCTGCTCCTGCGTGGGCTCCTCTCCACGGGCTGCAGCTCCGGCCCGGGGCCTGCTCCTGCGGGGGCTCTCCATGGGCAGCAGCCTCCTCCAGGCCACATCCACCTGCTCCACCGGGGGCTCCTCCACGGGCTGCAGCGTGGAGATCTGCTCCGTGTGGGACCCATGGGCTGCAGGGGAACAGCCTGCTCCACCAGGGGCCTCTCCACAGGCCGCAGGGGAACTGCTGCTCCATGCCTGGAGCACCTCCTGCCCTCCTGCACTGACCTTGAGGGCTGCAGGGCTGGTTCTCACTCCTTGCTCTCCCAGCTGCTGTGACACAGGCCTTTCTTAACTATGATCTGACAGAGGCGCAACCAGCATCACTCACAGGCTCGGCTCTGGCCAGCAGCAGGTCCCTTTGCGATGTAAAACCAACATAAAACAGAGTACTCACAAACTTCAGAGCTTAAGAGAAGAAAGCATAAAGCAGAGGTATTGAATGGAATAAACTTGTGTTTTTGCTATTTTAGATTACACATAGCTACCTGCTTTAGCAGAGTGCATTTCTCCAGTATGATTCATCTGCTAAATAAAGATATTGGCACCATTTGAGATTGTGCTTATAGACATAACTAGCTGGGGAGCTGTTATTCATATTTCACTGGCTGAACCAGTCTCGGTGCCTGCTTGCCAGACTTGAAGGTTGCTCAGGATTATCCGTCTCTCACTTTCACCCTAGTTCAGTAAGAGACTTAATCAGGATAAGTCCCACTGGCTTCAATAGGATTTACTGCTTCAATTAGGCAGATGCTTAAGACTCTAATTCAGCAAGGAGTTTAACCATTAGAGGCCGCCTGTCAAAATAGTATCCCTAATGGGAACAGTGATTAAGCACTTATTTAAACTCTTAACTATATATTTAATTTTAAATTCATGATTTTAGTACTGTGCTGAATAGAAGGGAACATAAGCACATGCTTAAACTTACATGCTATGTGCTTTGCTGGATGGATTTCATATTCTTTGGAATATTAACTTAACAAGCTAGTAGAAGGATTTGTGAATTCTTTTATTATTTTTTTTCCTGATAGACTCATCAGGAAATGTGTTATATATATATATATACAGAAGTTTCAGTTAAAGGGGAAAAAATCCTAAATTTTTTATTAGTAATAGAAGAGACATTTGATTAGCATTTTGGCATCGAAGAGCCCTTTACATTGTTATGAAGGTGTTCATAAAATAGGTGAAAGTAAAAACTTGGAAAGACTATAAAATGTTATTATCATGCCGAACTTACCTGAACAGTGATGAAAGTCAGCTCAAAGTTATAAAAATTTTGAAGAACTGCATCACTACACAAAAATAAAATCTACTTTTAATTAAAGTGGTGTGTGGGGAGGAGGAAAATACACTTCCCTCAGTCTTTATCACAGACCTGATGATCAAAGCTTCAAAACTCTTGCTCATTTGAAATGCCTTCATTGTAGAGTCGCTATATGGGGGCAAGGACTGATCAACAGGTTCCTGTGCATCCATGCTTCCTCCTGCTTCATTTACTAGTATGAACGCTCAACTCCTTCTAGACATCAGATCAAAACATATCCCTCACGTTGCTACATGCAAGCTTTAGTTTCCAATAGGTTTATATTTGGAATTCAAGTAATTATCTGTTTAGTAGGCAACATAGAAACATTGCCACACAGAAAAGGGCACAAGAGTATTTTTAGTCATATTTAAGGTGCCTGTCTGAATAGTGGCTTGGGCAATTTCCGACATAGTCATTATCTCCCAAATTGGAAGCAAGGCCATAAGGACTTGCTTCAGTAAACGTAAACTACCAGTCACTGGCAGTAATAATGTAATGACTTGGACTCCAGTAACCTGAGAGATTCTTTCCGTTTTTCAGAGACAGGGCCACTTGTGAGATCAAGGAATACATACTAGCTAGTTTCAAAGTAAATAAGATAAAAGGCTATAAAGGTCTCTGGGGCACTTTATTGGGGGAGTGGCTCTTTGTTCAGCAAAATCTCCTTTTATACATACTTTGTTAAGACTGCTGAGCAGCATACTATCTGCAGGAGTGAAGGTTTTATTTCCACTTTCATTTGTACCTTACAAAAAAAAAAGTCTGATGATGCATTTTGAAAATGAGAATTATTTTTTTTGAAGTTACTTCAGCATAAATTCACACAACTGAAATTTATAACATGAAAATGATCAGAAGAGCAACAACAACAAAAGATGATTTCTCTTCTTCATGCCAGGTTTGATGGAGTTTACTTATGGTGATATTTTGCAGTGATGCAAGTTATCTATATATATTTATCAGGAGACAACATGACAGCAATAGAACTTGTTACACTGCACTATGGAATTACCATACTTTACAATTAAATTCCTACTGGGATGCCTCCAAAATGCAAGTAGTGTGAACAATGGATCATCTGTGTGAACTTTTTCACTCTGTAGATACATTCCTATTATGCCACAGGGCTTCCGAATTTACATAGCCTGTGTGACCTTGAGTCACAAAGCTAGCCCTAGCCTTATCTAGCAAGGAATTAGCTATCCTTATTATCATTTTTGGAGGTAAGAATATTTTGTACTTCTGGAGATCAAATTCTTAAAGACTTCTTAAATTAATTCTTCAAAATAAGTCTTTAAGACTGATGATACCTGCCTTCATGTTCATGTATCTTATATAATAACAGTAAAATGTTAGAAGCCCATTTAAGATATCTTCTTGTACTTAAGAGAGAGCTTTAAAGCATGTTAAGCAATTCATGTGTTTTGCAGTGACTCTTCAGCAATAATACATTTTAGTCATTATGGAAATTAAATAATCTCAGTATGGCAGGCTGGAGAAAAGAGCTGAAAGGAACATCGTGCAGTTCAACAAAAGCAAATGCTGAGACCTGTACCTGGAGAGGAGAAATCTCATGTACTAGTAGATGCTGAAAGCCAGATGGCTGGAAGTGACGTTTGCAGAAAAGGTATTGGGGATCACGGTAGACACCGTCCCTGGGGTTGTTCAAGCAAAGGTTGGACCTGGTGCTTAGGAATATGGTTTAGTGGGTGACATTGGTAGTAGGGTGATGCTTGGACCAGCTGATCATGAAGGTCTTTTCCAACCTTATTTTTTCTATGATTCTATGATTTCCATGCCACACCTCACTATTATCAGGATTTGTATCAACAGCTTTCATAAGGAGAGAAAGGACATTCATTCTTTTTCATGTAAAACTGCATACAGTATAAAATTTTAAAGTAGCCAGTGCACAGATTTCTGAACTTAAATTTCAGTGAACATCAATGTATTGGTGAATACCTAATAATAAAATGCACAGTTATACCTTGTAAAACGTGGACCTGGCTCTTATCAATGGACTATTTTCTTGAGACACAGGTAAACAGTATCTAATACAATGGGGCCTCCATGCCCTACAAGAGCACAAACATATGACAATAGTAGAAGTTATTAATTTTTAACTGTGGGATCAAAATGTTTCTCCTTCTAAGACTTAAGCTCTAAATACTGAATACAAAAAGTCACAGTGAGATTGAAACAACCACCATAAGCAAAGGAAGGAAGACAAGAACTCTTCAAAACTAAGACATCTAATTTTTTGTTGAAAAGGAAAGCTGAACCCTGTCAGGAAAACCCCAAGTTTACTTTTGCTTATTCATGCCAACGAATACTGTCAGATAATATTATTTGTCAGTTCACAGTTTATGTCTCAATCTGTAGACAGTTGCCAATTTAGAGTTATAAACATCAAGTCAGCAAATAAGAGTCTTCTGCACATTTTCAAGCATGTGCCAATGCTTTTATATTTGACACCTAACTAATAAATTGTTTGAGTAGAAAACACATTCACAGCTCACCTAAACTCTGCCAAAACCAAAGTAGACATTAGCTTTACCAAAGCGATGATCGCTGAGGTACTGTTTTGTGCAATTATCCATATTATCTGTGAAAGCATTCTTAAAGTAAAGCATCTACAACTGAAGTTTTCCTGAAAATCTATATTTGAGTTATTCTGGAAAGTTCAGCCCTGAGATGTCTTCAGCACAGATTTGTTCGGAAAGTGATTGCCATTCACTGTGCCATTAGGTTAGTGAAATTTTCTCTTATTTTCCCATTCCCCATTTAATTTTCTAGCAAATGTTAAAGTAGCTCCATTAACATTAACTTTTCTGAATTTTCAAGAACAGATCTACAAAAACATAGATGCTTTTCTGAATCAATTTCTCAGAATATTTTTGAGATCTGTCTACATCATCTCTAATTTTTTAGAGTCAACATGAAATTTTCCTGTAATCTGAACATTTTGCATTGGCTTCTTTTTATCGTATTTGTAATAATATACCTTTTATTAATGAAAAAGAAAGTGAAACAAAAGTTTCCAATATTTTATCTTTGATTTCTCTTCTGTTTGATTTAAGACCTTAGGCTTCATCATTTCTCAGATATTTTTGACTCTCCAGAAGTTAGGAAATCAGCATTTTTTTCCAATTGTGTATGCAGGAATAATAAATGAGTGGAAGATGCAGCTGCTTAGAAGGCTCTTTACTATTTTGTGGATAACAATCACATACAGATGCAGTATTTTTCAATGACAACCTGTATCCTCTTAGAATAATATTTTCAAAGAAAAAGCTAAAAGCTGCATCAAAACCTGTGGATGGGTTGTTCAGAAGCACTGCTTCTCTGCTAAGCTATTTTATGCTGCCAAATGGTACAAGCCCATAAACAGCTGGAAGGACTCCGGACTTCAGAATTCCATCAGCAATTGCAGGGAGCCAATGCCTGGATGTGTAGCGTGCAACTTACTATTAGTATCAGCCAAACACACAAGCCAATAAATCACTCTGCAAGGTGTATTTATAAAAGAAGAGAGAACATGACTGTGAAAGGAATTAGGTAGAATCCCTTCACAAAACACAATGAACCACAAAATTCACTTTTTGAGGTTTACAGCCTAAGAAAATTTACCGTCATAGGTTTTTACAGGAGGACAGGAGGAAGAAGCTGCATGTACTAGCATTAGTTTGAGGACATCCACAAATATGAATTGCTCTGTTATTCTACCAAACTTTATGAACATTAGTGTAGTTTTATTGTAAAATTCTAGATTTTTCCCACTATAACCTCATACTCACAGTTTTTACATTAATATTCTTGCTTTCCACCCCCACCCCACCCCCCCCACCCCTTCCCAAGTACTCTTCTGGCAGCTTCCTGTTACAGCCTATCCTCAAACTAACATTGGGTTTTGGAGAATTCCTTACTGACATTTTGACTGCACTGAAATAGCTGCTCCACTGTGATTATGATTCTCACTTCTGCCAGCATTCATACAGTCCTCAATGATGAATCTATGGAGCAACAAATGGGAAGGATCAGCATTCCCACAATTCCTATTTATAGCCCAGGATAGGATTATGACAAAATTATAATTATGTGATGCTTCTCATCTTTTTCTGCCTGTTCTACCTATTTAGCTTAGCATCACTATCTTCACGCCTCCTCTTTAATAAATATAGTGGGAAATGTTGAGGTGTTTTTGATTGCTTTAGTTCCCCATTCACTGAATAAATTGTCTTTATACAATTTTTCTGAAGACAATACTACTGCAATGTAGTAGCTAATGATCTGTTCATGAATATTGAGCTGTGACACTGGAAAACACAGCAGTCGTTATCCTGAAGAGCCAGGTTTCATGTTTAAGACACCTTGTATGACAACCTATGCTTTCCTTGAATTTTCAGAGTACAAAATACTTATAAAGAAAGCTTCCGCTATAGAAATTTCTGAAGGTTTTCACTATTGGTCATTCACCTTGAAATGGTGTACATTATGGAGACAAGATTATGCACATTCATCTTTAACAACAGTAATAACTTGCATTATTTGGCAGCAAAATGTGATAAAATGGTGTGACAGAAAACATAAGATCTGAGTTGTTCTCAATTATTCTAGGTCTCATTATTCAATTAGATATTGTTATTTAGTTTCTTATTAACCGAAGTTGGTACAACTCACAGATTTTTTTTTTTGTCTTTTTTTCCATCCCTAACACATTGCTGTTCTAGGATTAGGGTCACTGTGCAACCAAATGTATATATGAGTATATATGTACATTCAGACACGCTCCAATAGATGTGCTTTCTAAAGCAGTCTCGGTAATGTCCTAAAACAGAGAGCAATCACCACATCCTGAGTAAAACCTGAAGTTAGAAAAACAGCAGGCTGCTCCATGGAGAGAGCATGTCAGATGTAACTTCCCAGACCTTCAGGCTCGGTCCCTGGCTTAGAAATCAGCTTTCATTTCTCTCCTTTTAAGAATGATTCACAGACTTCTGAGCTGACCCTGCCTCAATCACCGCACACGTCCAGCAGAAGTCTGCTCCTCTCTGCTGCCCTGCTTTGAGTCCAAGTCTAGCTGCTCAGACTTACTTTTAACCTTGGCAGAGATTTCATTTTCAGTGTTGCCTTTGGTAAAACAAAATATCGCTCATTAAAGAAGAGGAGAGGGGACAAAGGGAGAACACGTCTAAAAGTACATCTGCTTCACAGAGCCAAAAGATGTTATACCTTCATTTAAATTGGACTGCAATAACAAGCCTGTGTACAGTACATGGCTTGTCTTCCCCCATCAGCATTCCTTAGTTTGATGCTAACGTGTCCTAACAAGGACAGCCAGAAGTTGTGTAAAAATAAAGAGAGATTTGGCAAAGGGCTGTGGCTGTCAATAAAATCTTCTAACTGACTCAAGGTTATTGTGTCAAGTAACATCCTTCAGCTAGGGTAGAATTGCAAATTGACATGGAGGAGACAAATATTTCTTCAGAACCTTGTCTGCTTTCAAAACTTGATGCTTTGAAATCTAAACAACAAAGTATCACATTTCCCTTCACATATATTATTTCTACTCATTGGCCATGTAAATCTAAGGATTCAGAGAAATCACGCCTCATTCATAGCTAACATGAGTACCTATGTTGTGCCACATAGGCATGACCTCAAAATACATGTCTACTACACTGCTACAAAAAATAAACAATGCAGATTAGAAATACAGGAAAAAGGATATTGAATCCCAGGGGCAAAATAACCATGTTCCCACATTTTAATTCAAAGACATGAGAAAAATACATCAGTAGAAGTTTCAGTTATGTGGTACTTCTAATTACACAGTAACAGAAGCTCCAGCTAGAATTTGGTTCCAGTAGCTCACATGAAAGATTTGGAGTAGGATTTAAGAAAAAAATGAAACTTGTTAGTTTAAATAAGCTACAGGTAGAGGAAAGACCAAGAGAAGGCATGAACTGAACACAGAAACTGTAACACAGGCATCATGTATAAACTGAGTAGAGCAGCTCTGTCTCTGTATGCGAATTAAATATTATGTGAGACTCGAAATTATTTATAAGGGTACTGACTCAGTAAAACAACCGTAATTTCTCAAAGCTACTCTGGTCACTATGGCAATATGGAGAGTTGAGAGCTTGATGGTTTCATCAGAGTATTTTATCATTGCAATCATTTTCTTGTCTATGCTTCTCTTGTATAAGCATCTGTATATATATGTGATTACATTTTAGATTTAATCCAAATAGTCAAAAACTATGGTCAAACGCACTGCTACTAAAAAAGCTTAGGTGAATGACACTGGGGGAAAAAATCAACATGCTTTGATAAAAAAACATTCTACTGTATGTATTTGCAGGGTGGAACACTGAGAAAAAAAAAAAAAGAAAAAAAAAAGAAAAAACCCACCTTGCAAATATCTCAGAATAAAAAAGTGAGCTTTGAATTGTACATGTTAAAGGTTGGAAAATAAGAACAAATTATCATTAGTCTAAGAAAGAACACCACCATCATCCCCATTTGGAAGAAATAAATACTGCATCCCTGTGAAAAATACATAAAAATATGTAACTGGATTCAGGAATTGGGCATATAGAAAAAGTGTTAAATGTTAATTCCCCCTGGGAAATTTGGTGTAGTTAGCAGCAGCTGTTTCACCAAAACAAGCATTTTGGAAATTAAGAAAAATCCCTCATACAGTAACTATTTGTAGTAATTTAGCAACCTAGTAAGAAACACAGCAGATGAAACAAAGCTGGTTTTGAAATACAAAAATCATCTGCAAAGAGATACTTAAAATAATCTCCTGTGTTGTTGTATTTTTCTCCCTGAAAGCTGTTATTTCTAATTACAGAGAGGAAAAAAAAAAAACAAAACACTGCTCTTATCTTGAAAGGAGAAAAAAAAAACAGTTAAGAAACCCATTCTTGTCTGCTTTTTATTTTAGATGGTGTTTTGCAAAGTCTAGTGTTTAAAAACAAACAAAAAAAAAACCTGTTTTAGTATTTCACAGGCACCTTTAAACATATGTTCTGTTTATCCCAACCAGCCTACCTCATCAAATACCTGTAGGTTGTTGGCAAATACTTAATTTCAGAGCAAGATATATTTGCACAAACTATCACCCTAACAGTTTTGAACAATGGATAGATATTCATTTACACTGTACTCCTGATGAATTCAACAGGCAAAAGGGAAAATATTCATAACCATGCAAAACCTAAAAAACAAACAAAGAAACAAACAAAAAAAACACCAAAGCCACAAACCTTTCAATATCTATCTGTTTCAGATTATATTAGTAGGATATTGTGCGTTTCCTACGTACATGACAATAAAGTCCTAGTATCTTAGGAAGACCACTAATTACTGAACAGCACAATCATAAAGAGAATTTAAAACTATTTTTGTGTGTTAACAGAAAAGAAAAATAATTAGCAATATTTTTTCTCAAACACAAATAGGAGTACCCAAGTGGAACAAAACACTTCCTGGGAAAAAAAATGAGGACTAATTATAACTTTAAATGATCACTCATTATATTATCACTATTTGATTATAACTAAAAAGAACTGGGATGATTCAGTGGGGTATCGTGTTCCACCTCCCTAAACCCTCCATTAAATAAACAGTAACTTTGTAATCAACTCAGAATTTACTATCACATCATAATATATGCATTTTACAATGCTGAAACTTCAATTCAGCAGTCCACCTCACTTCAGCAAAGAACATACATCTAAATGTAATAATGTAGATGATTATTCTAACTACCAGTAAGTGATTTGCATGCAGATTCAGAAACTAATATTAAGCACTGCATGTTGACGCATGCCTCTGAAAAATCGCAGGGTCATATCGCTGATTCAATCACCTTTCAATATATCTTTACATTCAGGCTCACTGTTTCATTTTGAAAGCTTCCTAAGACAGCAGCAGGATATTGGGGGGGGGGGGGGGGGGGGGGGGGGGGGTTGGTGGGGGGAGATGTCTGTTATAAAAATATGTTATTAAATGTGAGGAGAGAAGGGTCAACCAATTCCCTCTGTGAGTGCCCCAGGGGGAAGGGGCTGACAGCCCCAGGCCATCCCTGCAGGGCACACAGCCCTGAGGGCATGGGGGGGCTGTGGGGCAGCTTTCAGCCCCAGCTGGGGAGCAGGGGGAGAGCAGCAGGCTGGGATGGGAAAGTGCGTGAAAAGAAAACCAAGGGGACCCCAGCACTGAGGGAGGAAGGGCCCCCTACCTGAAGATCATGTTTGGCCTGGTGAAGACCTGTGGACACTGAGGAGCGGCAGTGACAGCCCCCACATCTCTGCCAGGAGAAGGCTCAGACTGTTGGACCCAGAGAGATACTGGAAAGGCAAGCATAACACCAGGAAAAGCTATCTTATTTAACAGTTATAATAGCTTTACCATTAATTAGGCTTTTCTGTACTAATTGGGACTGTGCTTGTATTTCTGCTTTAGCAACAACTGTCATATTGTGATGAGGTTTTATGATTTTAGTTAGGTTAGCAATAAATTCTTGACTCTCTTTCTCTTGCATGCTGTGTGTTCTCTTTTGTTTATAACAATAACTTGAGTGTAACTATATACATCTTGGTTTATTATATTGAACTACAGTGCAGTAGGGCCAACGAACTGCACATCGCACTGCGTTCGGTTCTGTATGTAGACATCAGAAGAGCTGGAAGTCCAAAGCTGCAATCTTGTAAGGTACCATTGACAAGAGATGGGATAAGACATTAAGAAAACAACTGTGCTGTATTTACTGAACTGGGGAACAAAAAGATTAAATATATTGCCTTACAGCAAGAAACAAGAACAAAGAAACAAAAACCTGTACACAATAAAACAGCTCCGAATGCAGACTTAGGACCTTTCATTCTGTGTCTGCACTGTCACTTCCTGTCTCACAGCAATGATGAATTATAAAATGATTCAGAATCCTTCAGCTTTAACATGGTGGAGTCGACATATGACTTGCTGGTAAACAATCTAAGAAACAAGTTTGATGCTTTCTCTCCTGTATTTTTAAATCCTTATTAAATATATTATGAACTGGCCTTATCAACTGTAAGGTCAGTTTAAGAAGTTTGTGCTTCATCACCTCTGTAACTAGCTTTTTATACATGACAGCCTGTGAGTTATGAAAAAATCAAATTATGTTTTCTGCAGTAGGGAAAGAGAATTGACTACATTAGATATGAAATTTCATGGTAGAGGAGCAGAAGGCCTGTATTAAGACTTGCAAAGGCCTGACCTTTTCAAGGCAGTCAGCTGGATGTACATCAGCCTTATCAGCACACACCACCAGCTTGATCATCTGGTTCATGCAAAAAACAGATGCTCAAGCCTGCACATTTAGGTGTCCTTTCAGGGATGGAAATCATGATTGTAGATGGAGGGAAGCCTTGCCCTGAGACAGGCTCAGAACAACCACCTGGGACACAAGGCTCACAGCACTCCAGCTTTAAATGGACCCAGCAGGAAGAGGAACACGTGTTTTAAAATGCCCACCAGCACTTTGGGAAGCCACTGGTTCCATTTCAGGCCTTACTATTCTCAGCAGAGCAGCCTCTTCTAAAGCTGGGTCTTTCCTGTTCAGAGATGGTATCACAGGATGACGTGAAACTATTAACAACCACTGTCCCTGCAACGTGAGTGAGTGCAAAGAGCTTATCTTGCTACTCTGCAGAGTTCCTGCAGCAGCTGTGCTGAAGAAACAGGTGAGAAGAGCAGGAATGCCTGCAGATTGCCTTGTCACTAGTGAGTTCAGACAAAGCTGGGGGTGGGCACTTGTGTTCCCAACTAAACCCCAAGAGTCAGTGAGAGCGGCTGGGGCACCCCAGCTCTGCATCTAGAAGCCTCCTACCCATACAAAGACAGAAGGATCTAATGGCTGTAGTATCTCATTATCCTTTCTCCATCGCAACAGGAAATCAGTCACAAAACGAGCAGACCCTGGCATGGGCTAATACTGCATCACAGAGGAAGATGTTATTTTCTGACTGGGAAAGGAAACATAGAAAATAATAATACTAAAAGACTTCATTCTTATGGAACAACTCTCTTTTCAGTAGCCCACTATCCAGGTTTTCCTTCTGCCTCCCAGCTCCATTTTTTTCCTGCTCCATTTTTCACATAACACAGTATGCAAATAACAGAAATTGTTCCGTATCTCTACCTAACATTTGGTATCCAATGCCTTTCTATTTAAGTCATTGAGAACGTCATTAGGATAATAACTAACTAGGCAGTGAAAATTTTTCTTCTCCCTCTATTCAGACCTCTGTGCTGCTGCAGAAGTAGAGGATGTTAATTATCTTTAACAAAAGGTAAAAATCTAGGGAACATTAAAAAAAAGGGCTTAAATTAGCATATTTTCTACATATTAATTCTTGCATACTAGTAAATTCATTTTAACTTAGCAAATGTAGCACACTTAACCCCAAATAGCTGTACTTAAAAATCCTAGGAAAGAGCTGCACTGAGAGGTAGACCTATTTATAAACCATCAATGAATATAAAGCACTAACTGCACTTCATCTTCCGCACACAGCTTTGTTCCTATCCATGCGATATGAATCTAAAAGATACTGCAGGATAAGGGGCAGGGGTTATACCTGTATAAAGACAGATCTACTGAAGTTAAGGGCGAGACTTAAGAAAACATGGATAGTGCACAAGCACTGAGAGTGAACAGTGTCCATTACCCTCTCCATCCCTGTGGACTAAGGTTAACAGAAAGAAAGCTTACTTCCAGACACCTTAAATACAGACTGAATTTGGTTCCATCAGGAAAGTGAAGCTTTGATAAAGTTACTACCAGCTGTTGAGCATGCTGAAGGAATTTACTTCCCTTTGATCTCAGCACATCCAACACCCTCTTTCTAATTCTGGCTTTAATTATGAGTGGTAAAATCTATGATGGTTATTTAACAATGCTAGGGACTGACTTAGCTCAATTCACTTATGTCACGTTGGGACTTATAACAACCTAGTTGGGATTTTGCATATATTTTCATTCTCATGCAACACTGGATACTCTAGCACAGATGGTTCATCTTCACAATACTGTAATTGAATGTGTATTATCTCAGATGTTTTGGCAGTTCTGGATGGTCTGAGGAGGTTGGCTGGGAAAAACAGTCAGGCTGGTACAATATTGTGATGAAAAGGAAGCAATTATGATATTTATTTCTGAAATATTTTGCAGCAAGTGACGAATCTATCTTAAATCATGTGCAAGCACAGATTTTTCTCACTGAAAAAAGAATACACTGTTAAGAAAAATAAAACAAACCAAAACAACAGCAACAATAAGATCAACAACAACAACAAAAAAAGCAAGCCATATCTATGTGTCTGTATCTAACAAGCTGAAAATCTTTCCTTTGGGAAAATGCTGTCTCTTCTTACTACAACAGAGTAACATGTAATGGAACATAACAATTCTGAAGAGAAGCTGGGCCTAGAGGTTATGTGTAAGCAGTCTGCATCCATCCAACTCGGATCTAATAAAAACTTTAATTGCACTTCTATTTTAAGGTCAAACAGAGTAAAAAGCAGGGTGGGCAGCAGGTTGAGGGAGGTGATTCTGCTCTCTGCTCTGCTCTAACAAGACCTTACCTGGAGTGCTGCGTTCAGCTCTGGGGCCCCATTACAAGAAGGACATGGACCTGTTGGAGTGAGTCCAGAGGAGGGCCGTGATGATCATCAAAGGGCTGGAGCACCTCTCTTACAAAGACAGGAAGAGGGAATTGGGGTTGATCAGCCTGGAGAAGAGGAGGCTCTGGGGAAGCCTTATAGAGGCTTTTCAATACACAAAGGGGGGCTCTTTACCAGGTTGTGTAGTGATGGGACAAGGAGCAATTTTAAGCTAAAAGAGAGTAGATTTCAATTAGATATAAGGAATAAATTGTTTACTATAAGGTTGGTGAGGCACAGGAACAGGTTGCCCAGAGAAGCTGTGGATGCTCCACCTCTCAAAGTGTTCAAGGCCAGGCTGGATGGGGCTTTGAGCAACCTGGTCTGGTGGGAGGTGCCCCTGCCCATGGCAGGGGGGTGGTGGAACTGGATGGTCTTCAAGGTCCCTTCCAACCCAAACCATTCCTTGAAGTTTTAAATGCACGATGATGCGATGGCAGCTTAAGTGTAAGGACAGTGGCAGAGAAGTAGCAAGGAGAAGAGATTGTAACCATCACTGCAAGATTCTTCATTGTAAGTTTGCACCATTGGAAGCTATATTCTAATGTATTCCTGATTAATACATGCTAGCACACACCAATGAGACTGAGAATCTCTTGTTAACAGACTCCCAGTACAAGGCAAATAAGTAGTGATCAATCTAGCTATAACGAAGACACAACACAAAAATTGTTGTGAATTTGAACTAATTCTCAGAGAGTATTTTGTATTCCTAAATACACCGATTTAAAACAAACAAACAAACAAACAAAAAATTTGGCTATAAGAAGGCAGCAATTTCCACTACTATCTTAACAATATTACTGCAATGCATTCAGGGTATTGGGAGATATTTTCAGTCTATTTTGCTTCTAGAAAATCACAGCTTGCTTTGAACTCGCTTGAACTGATACGAACGAAGGTTAACAAAAGAAAGTGTATGAAGAATCAAAGGTCCACATATTAGCAATTTTTGAAACTGGGACCTGTTATTTTACTGTACTAAAGAGATGTTTAAATGACCCATATTACATGGTTGTTCTGTAAGCCTGTCTGGCAAGAGCCAAGTAAACAGAAGTCGATTAAAAAAGACAACAAAACAGAAGTACTCCGATAGATATGTTTGTTCCAGTAAAATTGGCAGGTCAAGTTAAATCATTTAACCTCTTTAACAGGGCTTCCTGCAAGCCCGGTAGCAGCCGACTGTGTAGTAGAGGCCTAATCCTCGTTACCAGAGAAGCTGTGGGTAGTGCTTATCTGGCACCGTCACTGCTGACCAGCTGTGACACGGCCGTGCTCCCCAGCCACAGGAATTGCTGGTGAAGGGGCATGAGAGACTCATCACCTGCCTTATCACATCGAGGCACTGCTCCTATGCCATTTGACAACCTCTGTGTATACTTACTGCAGTCTTAGACCACACCCACAAAAATTCAAAGAATGTAAACATTTGCAAAACCTGGCAGCCCACCATCAAGTTCTCCCTCGGTACTCCTGACAAATTGGGCACAGCTGTCAGAGGCAGCAGTCTCTCAGAAAAACCCAAGTACCACCAAAAACTTCTAATGACGCATATACTCTGTGGCCCAGCACACTGCTGTCACTGCCTACTCTCTCAGCTAAATTACTGAAGTAAAACATACAAATTAAGACTCAGACATAACCTTTTGCTTGACTGACAGTCTTCTGAAGTCTAAGCCATGGAGCTGTTACGAGGATATGGTAAGGCCTGGAAGTGATGTGATGGAGCCATGAATGAATACAGCCGTGAATGGTCCATCAGTCCAAGAAATGGTCTGTGCAGTGAGAGAGGGAGAAAGAAGCGGCAGCACACTTCTCCTGTTTGTCTTTTTTAAGATTCAAGTTTGCCAGAGAAAAGCTTACATAGAGGAATAATTATCCAGTTACACAAATTGAGCTTAATCCATCTGCAAGGCTACTCTAAAAACATCCATAAAAAGAAAAGACAGAGGGAATATAATTAATCTGGTCTGCAAAAATTCCACCTCAAGCAGGGCTTTACAGCACACCTAGATGCTCCATGGTTGTCAGTAGAATTAGAGAAATAAAGCCTGAGAGGAAGGAAATGAATTGCTTACAGAACAAGGAAAATGCTTCAGTCCCAGTTATGTGTTCAGTAATATATGATAGGCCAACACTAAGCAGGTCAGAAGCCCAAAGGACTATCTGGAAAAAAAAACAAACAGGCAAACAAACAAACAACAACAACAAAACAGAACAAACAACTCCACAAAGAGAAGCTTAGTTTAGTGGAAATAGTCAATTACATCGTTATTAACCAAGGCTAAAAACTGGAAGAGGTGTGAATTCAGGATTTACTCTCCTCTGTTTCTCTTCTGAAACTTATTTCTAATAAGTCACCTTACAGGCCTGTCAGTTTTCACCAGCATAACAAGGTAATGCAGGACCAGGACTTCACTGAGAACTTGAGATGCCCACCACCACTGTGCACACTGAGGAAGACCATAACCATAACACTGAGGAAGACCACTGAGGAAGACCATAACCATTTCCTGCAAAGCAACAACTATATAGCAACAACTATGTTGCTATACTGGGCTCCCGTTCCCAGTCAAAACTAGCAATGGAGTGACAAGATATATCCAGAAAGTTATGAAGAATTATGAAAACCCTACTCTAATCACAATCTAGTTATCAGATCGGGAAGTCTACACACATCCCCAAAAAAACTTTTGTATAGGCATCTGTCCACCCCTCAACACAGCACCACAAATTAGGGATTGTTATGGTATCTATCTAATATTTCACTCTTCTGCCAGTGATCATGAGAGATCTCTTTTTATCACTTCTTTTCATTGCTTAAAAATAATAATAAAAAAATCTGCCACCAAATGAGTTATGTTGGTTTCAATGATTGTCTCCTATTCTTTTATTCTCATTTCTCTTCCTAACCTTCTAATAATACATTCCTTGCCTAACTCTACATCATTCTACTGAAGTCTTTCTGCTCATCTCCTAACTCAACCTACTCCTCTTCAGAATAAAATATGATTAAAAAGTATTAAACCTATATATCTTGTCCCAGTACTTTTTTTTTTTTTTTTGTGATTTATCCCGTTAGCTTTCCCTCCTTCCCTCTCCCATTTTCTCTGTGTTGACTATGGACTTTTTGAGGTTAGAATTATGGATGCTCACCACCTCAGCTTGCTTGGTACTCTTAAGATACTACAGCAATGCCAATAAACGCTAAGTTTGTCCATTACAGTCACTCCAACAATAACACATTTTCTTAAAAACAAAAGAGAAAGCTTTAACAACAGCAAAACATACCTACCTCCAGAAAAGAGAGAACTTGCAAACACCAGCTATTTGCAAAATGACCACATATGGACTGCTTTCGTTTAACCCCTTTGAAGCTTGAGTGGCATCCTCTAAAGGGCCTACCTACCAAGAAAAAAAAAAATCCTAGAAGAGGTTAATTCTGCAATTACAGGTAGTTAAGGATGTTTTCAGTTGTGGTGGTTTTGCCTGGGTGGGCGGCCGAGCTCCACCACAACCGCTGTCTCACTCCCCCTCCTCAAAGAGGAACAGGGAGAAAATACAATGATGAAAAGGGCTCAAGGGTTGAGATAAGGATGAGGAGCTCACACAGTAATTATCGTGACGGGCAAAACAGATTCAGCATAGGGAGATAGTAAGATTTATTGCCTATTACTAACAAGCTAGAGAAGTGAGAAAGAGGAAAGAAACCAAAAGCGCCTTCCCCCCCATCCGCCCTCTTCCACCTCCTCCCTGCGAGAGGCGCAGGGGAACAGGGGTTATGGTCAGTCTATAGCGCTTCTTCGCCGCCGCTCCTTCTTGGTTACTCTCAACCCCTGTGCTGTGGGGTCCCTCCCACGGGATGCTGTCCTTGCTGAACTGATCCGGCGTGGGCTGCCCACAGGCAGCAGCTCTTCAAGAACTGCTCCAGATATGGGTCCCTTCCACGGGGTTCATCCCTCAGGAGCGAACTGCTCCAACCTGGATCCCCCATGGGCAGCAGCTCCTGCCAGGTCACCTGCTCCTGCATGGTCTTCTCTCCATGGGCTGCAGGTCCGGCCTGGAATCTGCTCCGACAGGGGTCTTCCACAGGCCGCAGTCTCCGTCGGTGCAGGTCCACCTGCTCCACTGTGGTCTCCTCCACAGACTGCAGGGTGGAACCCTGCTCCACCGTGGTACTCCATGGGCTGCAGGGGGACAGCCTCCTTCACCATGGTCCTCACCACAGGCCGCAGGGGACTTCTGCTCCAGCGCCTGGAGCACCTCTCCCCCTCCTTCTTCACTGACCTTGGCGCCTGCAAGGCTGTTCCTCACTCCTCTCACTCTCCCAGCTGCTGTGTGTGGTGCAGTGTTTTTTTTCCCTGTCTTAAATATGCTCCCACAGAGGTGCAAAACAACATCACTTATTGGCTCAGCTCTGGTCAGCAGTGGGGCAGCTTCTAGATCCTTCTCACAGAAGCCACCCCTATGGCCCCCTGCTACCAAAACCTTGCCACGTAAACCCACTACATCAGTACAGATGTGTTTGGAAATACTGCTACTACGTTAGTGTTTCATTTGTTGTCTGTTATGTAACTTCATTTTTTCTAGGGAAAGTTAGGTGTTCTGCTACAGGGAAGAAATTGTCTATATTTTCTGAACAATAAGCCAAATTGTAATTGCATTTTCACACAAATAACTGACTGCACTGCAGAACTGTCATGCTCGTGTTATACATTAAGCATAATCAGTCAAGATAATGTGTGTTCTTGGAGCTGGACATAAACATTCAGGTTTTCACAACTGGATATAGAATTCAGAATTAATTGGGTCAGAGATAACAACATCAGGACCATTGGTAATGGGTCTGTGCTGTCTGACCTGGCACTGGAGCACCGTACAAAGAAAACGTGCTGTGCCCAAGACTGGGTTAATGCCCTCATCCTCAAGTAGCAGCAACAGCTTCAGTACTCACCAAGCGATCAGTAAAATTTGTATTGCAAGAAGTAAATGCTTTAATGTGTTCAAATGCAGGCATACAAACACTGCGTGAAGTGGCAGCAAGAAGGCTTCTCTGCCATGAGAGCAAATAAAACCCACATTTAATCTAAGGTTTAAATCTTCTAAACAGTTTGTGCTTGTTCTTATATTTATTGCACGTGGTCTCACTGAAATCAGTAAGATAAATGGGTCCATAAATCTTCAGCACCAAACAGACAAGGAGAGGAAAAAAAACATTACTCTCTCTTGGCAACTGATTTGCTCAGCCCAAGCAGCCAGTACCCGGAGTGCAAATGGCACCTTCTGGACCCCAGTCCCGGGCTTTGCCTGCCTTCCTGGCAGCTTTCTGCTCTTCCACTTAAGACAATTCTGAGCTACACGGGGCTTATCTCTCAAGGACCTAATACAAAATATAACAACATTCATCTGGTAAAACAGATTAATCTACTTGGAGTACTATACTTTTTTCAACCAAGAAATAAAGATTAACCTAAATTGTCTGAATGAGCAACATCATACTACTTTAAAATGTTGGCAATTGACAGTTACACAATTCTCATCTCCAAAATATTTTGTTTTCCTTCTAAGCCTTTAACCCCGAGGGTACATTAACTTCCTAGTTGCCTGTGAATTTCCTCTTGACTTCCCAAGCCCTGATGATGCAGCCATCCCTGACCACCTCCAGGGCTCCTCCACCTGCCCTGGCCCAGGCCCAGGCCCAGCCCCTACAGCAGCCCTGGGGCCACCAGCCCTTACCCTGCTGAGGCCACAGCAGGGCCATGCTCCAGCTCCCCACAGCCCTGCCCTGGGCCTGCCCAATTTCAAGCTGGTCACTGCCCCAGGGAGGTGCCCCTGGGTGCCCCGCTGCAGGCTGGGCTGTGGGACAGGACCTGCCTGCAGACCCTGGTGCCCCAGTCCCAGGGATCTGCCAGCCCTTATAGCACCTTCACAGTGGTTATCTTTCAGTATCAGAAAAATCCAATACTAACTTTTAAATTCTTTTTCCATTAGTGGTGTTAGCAGTAAATTCATCAGTAAATGATGGATTGCTTTCAATGACTCTTATGTCTCTTCATTACTGCTTCCCTGACGTGCCCTTATCCAGGCGATACCGAGTGGGATCCACATCAGTTCCAGACTGACATGGCAATCAAGCTCACAGGAAATAATCAAACACTTTGTTACAGTTGCAGCATTTTTAGGTCCCCATCCTTCAGCACAAGCCAACAACAGAGATCCTTCAGATGGTCATAGTGTGTTTCAGCTTAAGGGGTTTATGTTACCTTATTGAAGAATATAGTTGACACTATACATGGCAGTGATATTACAACTGTATATTATGTCACCAGGTTATGCAAGTGGCGTTTATTTGTTTTTCTTCACTCACAGACACAAAATCATATTTTACAGACTGAATATCTTTAATTTGCAAGAGACTACTTTCCACTAAATATATACTTTATACATACAAGGACAGAACAAAACACTGCAGCAGGGCACGTCATGAATACCAAGAAGTCATAAGCGTTGCTCCAGTGTAACAGTTAACACTTGCATCCCACTAGGGAATGGCTTCATTACAAAGCTCCTCTAAAATGAAAAGCTTTGCATAGAAAACCACATAATATACATCATCAGTTTCATTCTGCCCTACTTAATAGTTTAAATTGCATTGCAAGTAACATTTTAATTAAACTTGCAGTACACTATGTGCAAAAAGTCATTACATTTCACATATATATATATATATGTATTATTTTTAAAGATATCAGTAGTTCTCAAATCTATTTGAAAGCAATTGTTTCAAAAGGTTGTTTTGTTTTGTTTTTTAAACTTGTTTTGGAAACTGTCTCAGAAGTCCATAGCATCTTCCTGTTTTGAGTTGTTAAAGATGATTTAGCCCTTCAGATATAAGTAAATGATTAATTTCATCCCCCCATGATAAAATTGTGCCAAAGTAAAATTTGTTTATTATGTCCTGAACTAGGACAATGAAACTGCTTTTTTTCCATTTGAAAATAATGAGATATAATTTGTCCATCACTAGTTGGACTAAGAGATGGACTTTGCTTAATAGAAAAAAAAAAAAAAAAAAACTTTTGTTTTTAATTCAAAACTTTTCTGTTCATCTTCTCATTAGAGTACATGAATGGATTTTAGAAATTCACTGCCTGATCTGATCAATCTGCTGCTGTATGTATTTCATTCTGCTTTTCCAGCAACACTGTTGACAATATTTTATATTGGTACTGATTGTGAAAGAAATTAATTGCTGAAATTTAAATTTTACACTTCTTTTTTTTTTTTTTTTTTTAAAGTAATGTTTAATAAATGACTAAGGAAGTTTAAACCACATCCTCAAGCATAGGCATTTTCCACATAGCAATAAGCTTACAAACATAGTTTATCATGCTCTGCCAGGGCCCAAATTAGAAAATTAGCTATCTTTTGCTTAGCCAAGAATACAAAGCATGACATTTTTTCCATTTTTTTAGTTTCTTTGGTGCAGTGTTATCTGTGTCTAGATTATTAGCAATGACACAGGTAAGTAAGTTGTCTTTATCAAGGTATCTGAATACACTTTTAAATATTTTTTCTTGTATTCTGAGTAACAAGTCTGAAATACACCAGTGCAGGATGTATAGCATCAAGGCTGAATTTTAAAAAAGTTGATTCTGTTTCTGAAGTTGTCAGACATTATCTTTGTATAATTAGTCATTCACAATAGTTGTATTTACCATTCAACTGTAAATTAAAGGGGGACCTATCTTGCCATCAGTGCACTGAGCAGATAACTATTGAGATGCCTGAATTTAACTGATGCATCATTCGATGAAATTTGACTTTTTGTGAGCAAGGCACATACCTAAACAAAAAAAACCTTTCAGTGGCACACTGATGTTAACTAAAATCAATTCTCTCAAGCTGAGTTTTTCAAAACAACATGGAGACCATTTTGCCAGTTGTTGATGTTGTCACTCACACTTAGGGAAGCACATGGCTAAGACATGTGGTGATACCAGAGCTTAAGGATCTGTGGAAAGAAGGTACAGCTGTAAAGACACTGTTGTGAGAAACTTTTCATCCTATATACAGCCCCCTCAGTCCTTTGGCTCATATAGTTAGTTAGAACTTAGGTCGCATTCAGAAAGCTGAAACTTAGGCACTAATACACAATCTAGCAAGTTTCTTTGGGAATTTAGAATTTCAGTGCTAACAAAAGAGAGGGCATGGCTGCTGCTCTGCCAGTTCAGAAAAGCAGCTAAACTATACTGTCTGGAGCGTGCTTCACTCATCCTCCATCTCTGTGGGATACAAACCAACAATGAAGTAAAAGCCCACTTCATAGCAGACTATGCCCAGCCTGTTATGACCTGGCACTGCTAACACAGTTACAAACCTTTTGGAAGGCTCAAAGTTTGGCAAAATGAGTTAGCTTCTGCTGACAACATCTTTTTCTAGGATATGCTAAATACCTTTAAAATGTTGCACTCTTATTCTTTGGAAAAAGGATTATCTGAGCCTCAAGCACTGCTGGAGACTCAGGATGTTACAATAATAGTTTTTAATAAAATGATGTATTATGACAGAAAAGAGAATAATAAATTGCAGACCTGCTTGAGTATTATTCAGCACTTCTATAATGGGGGGAAATAAATGATTTATATGCTTTTTGGCAATAATTCTCCTAATGAATCAGACATCCTTGACAGAAAGACACTTAACAAAAATAAATGTAAACTACAACACTTCATTAAAGTAAAAGTATCTTTACTATTAATATACAAATGGTGAAGAGTGACAAATAATTGATATATTTTAAGCCATACTTTCAATGTCTTTCATAAATACAAAACCATCATCTGCAATATTACTTCTTTTTACAGTATAGAGATATATATATATACACAGCATTTCATAGGGACATAAGATTTTGAAACAATAAACAAACTAGCTCCAGTGGTAGCTAACTTATCAATATATAATTCAGGTGGTATATATCACAAGTGGGCTGTTAACAACATGTGGAAAAACAAAAACAATATATGGTATGCTTTAGCTTATACTGTACACAGCATACAAATACATACTGAGTGCTCATTGTAGCAGGAAAGCTATTTTTTATTAATTTTTTAAATCTTGTCAAGGAGCTCAAAATTCTTAGTGTGAACTCTACACCATGAGCAATGAAATTTATCTTCGTGGGGAATCTGATTGCTTTATATGTCTGTCACCAACCTGTAGAGACCCCAAGGGCTTCTTTCCTCTTTCCCCAACCCTACATTTTAGATTTAAAAATGCAGCCTACTTACACAGCAGACCTGAAGGATACAGTAGGACTGACATCACCCATTCTTACAGTCTGCAGCAGCCTCTCTTAGTAACTCCCCACTTTCCTTTCCCCACTACTAACTATAGGATCTCCCAGTTTTTGAGCTCTCTCACATCTCACTCTTTTGTACCTGTTCTCTCTTTGGTGGCTTTCCTTAATTCTGTCAGCACTGCAGCTGGTCATCTTGCCCGCTTCCAATCTCACCTGTGACATAAAGCTGCCAATATAAATTTGGCAATAAATATCTATTTAATTTCTCTGGGCTAAAAATGGCCAATATTCAAGTTTGAAAGTCAAACATCATGAGGTTCACAATGCCTGTTAAGAGGAGAGAGAGACAAGTAAACTGTGATTTCTCAGAACCTGGTCCAAAGTCAAATCTGTAGTAGAAAGGTTTCTTTCTGGCTCAGGTTCAAATGAAATGGTTTAAGAACACATTTATATGTGCAGTGGAAATACTGAAGATCACTTAAAGTTTACTGAGTGGTTTCCCCCACCACTACAGCGCTGCTGTCAAGTGGATTGGGTACTCCAGGAAACGATATGAAAAAATCTGAAAAAGGGGATAGAACCTTTTTTTTTTTAAAAAAAAAAAGATTCATTTAACTATGGTAGCTTTGCATTGATCAGCACAAGTATCTGAAGTTAAACAAAGTGATTTAAGAAGAGACAATACTTCCTAGAATGTTTCCATCTTTACCTAAAGTATTGCAACCACAGTGAATTATTTAGAGAGATGTTTTACTTAATTCTGGGCACACACTAATGTATGGGATAAAACCGTGATCAGGTATCTTTATCCATGCTTTCTGATCACTGCAAACTCCTCAAAAACTCGAAAATAGACATGCCTTCCCTGCACTAAATGTTAGCAGGAGTCTGACAGGACATTTAAGTTCCACTCACACCAAGGTGTCTGCTCACAAAGGTGATGCGATGGGATGAGGACATGTGGAGCCCCACTGAGATGAGGGGATGAAATTCAGGCCCCGCTGAAGTCAGTTTTTGTCCTAAACCCCAGTGAGACCTGGGCTCCTCTGGGGCCCTTGTAACATTCTCTGCACCCCTCCATAGACTAACTGGACTAACTAGGGTCTTGACATTTTCAGTAAAAGTTTTGTTGGAGGCTCTTTAATCAGGAGTGAATATCACCCAGCAGACACAACATTACTCTATGAAGGTATTATTACTTCCTATGACAGCTTACACAGAGATGGTGAGGCCATAAATGGCTGCAAAACAAATATTCACTGCAGTTTTACTCCAGAGGTAAAATGGTGGGAAGATATTCCTCATCATCTTTCAGATTTGAGCAAAAATGTTTATGTTTTAGGTCTAAGTGCCTAAATAGAACTAAGGAGACTTTCTATCTGACTCTTCAACTTGATAAATTGGTCAAAACACCCCTACATACTCTCCATGTGCTCCATCTACTTGAATCTTTTCAGCAGTAACACACCCACTATAACCCTCACTAGAATTGTGATCTCAATAGTATTTTGTAAATTTTGTGTTTAAAATATTTACGTGAACTGCGAATATTATCTCCAGTTTACTTTAGATGAGTATTTGAGCATATCTGAGCAGAAAAATATGTCATGGTAAAGCTTTCAAATACTTTAAACAGGCTTTGTAGGCAAATTATTGAAGATTTTTTTCTTTAATAAAGCAGAGTGGCATGCTATCAAAAGGCACAAATACATTTCCATTATCTGGTCTAGGAAACAGAAAAAATTGCATGATTATTATACTACAGTTTAATGTTTGGCACTTAAATAAATAATTACCATCATAAAAAGAAAGCCACTTTTTTGAATGAACATCAATGCAGAGGCTGAAGACAGCAGGTGGAATTTACTATACCACGGACTGCTGTCAAACAGCCTTTGTATATGACTGTCACTGTGTAAATACGTTGTATATATCTATGAAGAGAGAGAAAGTCAACCCAATCCTGCAAGCTTTTCTATGAAAGGACACACATCCTCCTGCTCACATTGACCTCACTGGTGCCAGTAGGGTTGCATATGAGTAGTGGGTTCAGCCACACAAAATTTCTTGCAAGATTGAGTCCTAAATAAATTAAACTTTGTCACATTAGGCATTAGCATCACCAGAATTGTAAATATTTCTGCAACCACAAAACAACCAAAAAAAAACAAAACAACAAAAGCAACCAAAAAAAAGGAAACAAAAAACATATAAGTAAAAAAAATAAATAAAAAAAAAAAACAAACCAAAAGAAAACCAAAACAAAAAACAAGAAGAACTCTCCATAGTACATCTGTATACTAAATTGTAAAACATTAATTGTTTGATTGTTTTGTTACTATTGTGGTAAATCAGAATGTATTTTTACTACTACTACTACTAATAATAAGCTTTAAGTCATTTTGCTTAATTTTACTCCTTATTTTTTGTTGAAGAGATTGTCACTGCCACATTCCATTTTGTCCATAGTTTCAATAGCTCCCTCCCATGCTCCTTGCTGGAGTATGTTAGTATAACCATTCAGATTACTTTTAAAAGTAATTATATTCTGTCAACTCTTCTGACGTTTCATACTAACACTTAAAATTACTTTTAGACAGTAAAAGTGACATTTATACAGATACCTGTTTTTTTTTTTTTATTTTCTTTTTAGTCTAGAATAGGAAAAAAATAAAGAAATGATGTTACTCCAGTTCTACACATATCTTACAAATTACTATGCACTGTCCCTCATTTGGAAATACTTGCAAATATCAGTGTATTTGAGCATCCTGTCGTAGTTATAGTTTGGCTTTCTTCATAAAAAGCCATCTTTCTTTTCATCATAGTCAAAGCACAAGAGATAACATATTAGTCCACAGATGAAAAGGCATTCTTGGAGCAGTATGCCAATAATTTTGAACTGTTTAATTCTCAGCCTAATTGGCAAGAGACTTTACAGCAAGAAGAAAATAAATATATTGTAATCCAATATAATGGGTTCTGCTTCCCTTATTGGAATAATTTTGCTGTATATTTAACTTGTGAAGAGTAGGACAGGAGTATTAATACTAAATGCGCTGAAGAGACTTTTAAAATCTTCTAACCCCTTAACATTATAATTAGAAGCCATATATTTAAAAATAATAAGAATAAAAAAAAAACAAACCTCCCCCCCCCAACAACAACAAAAAACAACAGCAAAAAAACACCACCACCAACGACCAACCTACAGTTGTTAGGCCCTGAAAGTCTTTTGTATAAGTCTGAAGAAAAAGTACTAAAATTGAAAATGCAACTACAGTTGAGCCTAGAAAGGATTAGCCCTGCCCACATTGTATAGGAAATTTGTGCAAACGAACGTGCTGGCTTCAGAAAAAGCACTGTTTGTCTAGTGAACCTTGACTTATGTGAGTATGCACAGCACCACCTAACTTTGTTCTGACAGGTAGAAGAGGAAAGGAGGTCTCCTACCTTCATCCTCACCCTGGTAAAAATACTGCATGAGATGATGTGGGTTGCAGATGTTCAAGCCACACCATCTGCATTCACCTGCTTGAATATTCCAGGTCTCTTCCTTGCATGTCAATAGAGGGATAAAGCCCAGTTGCATATACATACTTTGTAGAAAGAATATATATTCACATACATAAACGAGACAACCATTTTTCTTAATTATTGATTAGGGGACAGTCCTGCTCATTGCGTACTTACTCAGAAATAAACAGGACAGAAATTTAACAGGCAAGCAGCTACTTGGTAATACTGCCTGCACAGTTCATGGGAGCAACAATGAGAGACCATTGAGAGCAATAAGGGAGTATCTTCATCTTTCTTTCATCCAGAAGCAGTGCCTTAGCATTGAAAGAGACCTCTCTGCAGCAGTTTAAAATTGTTCTCTTTCAAGACTTTTGTCCTACATTGCTCTTACCCATTCTTTCCACTTTATTTTTTTGTGGGAACTTGGCCTCTTATCCTAGCCACACCAGCATTATGCCTCTGTCCTCAACTACTTGGTTCATTGTATCTTTTTTCAAAAGCAAGGAAAAGTTGGAAAAAAAACCCACACAAACAAACATAAAATTAGTTGGGATTGAAAAATAAGAAAGATACGTAAATTAATTATGTCCTCATTAACTCTTTCAAAAGCACTAATGATTGGGTTAACAAGAAGGTTAACCTGCCATTTTCCCCAAATTTAAGGACATTCTTTTACTTTTCACTTTCGGCTTTGCTGCACAGAAGTCAACCACTTTGCCATAACTACAAAATATCAGCGAAGAGTTGACAACATTCTGTGTGAAATTAGGCAGTTTAAGTACTGCAAATATGAGATAAATTTAGATATAGCATAAATTTAGATATAGCATGGAGAAGACATAATTTGCCGAGTAAAGCTACACTTAAACCTCATGACTTAGATGTGGAGAATCCACAAAGTACTGTACAATTTGATCCCGACAAGTAGAATTTTCTAATCTAGTTCTAGTGTGGTTTATCTACTCTTTCCAAAGCAAGAATTTGAACAGTTTGGTAGGTGTGGATACACTGTGCTGAAATGAAAACAAAATGTATTACTCAAATTAGTGACACCATTAAATCAATAATAATAAATAAGAATGAATTTTTCATCAAATAAATTAGCCAAATTTTCAAGTAGTGCATATTAGCCCGAATAATAAAAAAAGATTATCTTAAAGACTGCTTGACAGGAAAAAAAAATATATTTGGCCTCATACAAGATGCTATTCATTAAAAATTTAAAACTGTTACTAACCATTTAGCCAAAGTCCTTCTTACCATCTGTTCTTTTGTTTCTTGATATGACAAAAGATATGAAATCATAACATAAGAAGTGCTTCTTTAATAAGCCCAACTTTAAATATTTCACATACTGATTTGTGGTGAAAATATATCTACTACTGTATAATACAGTTTATCCCTTGATTAAATGGTTATAACTAAAAAAAGACTGAATACTGTATAATAAATACATTGGGGAAACTAATGTGAGCTTGTGTTATAAGGTTTCATTTGAAGCCAAAAGTTACCAAAAACGAGTTTACTTTTTGCATATTTCCTGTATTCCAGTTTACACACAACCTTCCAAACATTAATATAGAAAACCGGACATTCTGAAAATCCTGGGGCCTTTCAGAATCACGCTCACATAGTTAGGGTGAGACCAATATACTTCCACAAAATATTCAGCCATTTTGGTTTAAATCTGTACATCATGGTTATCATTTTTTTATTATACTAGAAAACCCAGGTGAAACTTCAGGTGTAGCTGGCTCTGTGCTGTTGAAGATGGTCTGTGTTTTTTTTTTTTGTTGTTGTTTGTTTGTTTCAAGTGATATGCACAGCTTGAATGACTACTGAGTGTCTGCCAGTGCCAAGGTCTTAAATGTCGTACTGAGACTTCTTTTTTTTTAAAGGCAACCTAAACTTTTGCTTTATTATAAATGGAAACAAATACAATAATATATGGCGCTTTATGTATGTAGCTTGCACTGTAAGATCCGGAGACCTGATGTGTGGTTAGGGGTGCTTTGCAAAGTATTCTTCTAAATAGACATACTTTTTTCATATAATAAATTACAGTTCTTATTCTGAAGATTTTTCAAATTTATACCATGGGACTTGGTGTCAGAAAACCTACATACTAAAACCATTAACAAAAAAAAATAGAAAGGAACTGTAGACAGAAACTGTTTCATCATATGTACACATGTACTAACTATTCAAAGCTTAAGTTTCTCAAGAAATTAAGGTCAGCTGTAAAGTTTTGGTCATGGGGTTGCTTCAATCCAAATGCATTATCCAGACAGCTGCAGTATATCTTTTTATGCTTTGCTATCATCTTCTTTTGACTGGATGATGTCATTAGCAACTTTGATTTCTATGGTTTCTGGATTTAAAGCTTCTTTTCCATTTTCTTCCTTTAGTGGCAGCTTCCTATCAGAAGAAAGGAGAAATCGTGGTAGTTACAAAACACAACACATCATCTGGAATTTAAGTCTACAGTATGTACATTGTTAATACAGCCCATAGTGTTTCTAAAAACATAATTAAAATAATTTACAATTGAGTATTAGTGATCTTACTCTCAAAGAAATTCATATTAATTCTTCCCAGTTCTGTAAAGACAGAAAAAGCTAAATGGCACATGATAAGCACATTGTTGCTGCCCAAAATAGTTGCTTCAATAAGACAAAAGAAATAGATAATAATAGAATGCGAAATAGCCAGCTTCTATAATTCTATGAATGTGACCCAAGACATTACTGAGGTATGTGTTCCTTAAGATACTGCTAAACACACGAAGTCAAATCTTTCGCTGAATCTAGATTATTTTTTGTCTGTTTCCAACTGTAAATGCAGTTGCATATGAAAGAAGACATCTACCATTGGAGGCTATGCCAAGACACAGGTAAAGGAAATAATGTTTTCTAGCTCAAGGAGGTAATGGAGGTTATTCTTTACAAACTTCTACAATTTATTTTCGCTACATCACACAAGCTACGTGCTTTACTAAGTTATAACTTTTTTAAGACTCAGTTTGTGCGAAATGGCACGATGAAATGGCACAATAAGAAGCTGTCTACTTACATTCATCCCTGCGGTAAAAGCTGTTCATGTTTGAATGCATGAAGACCTTCAGCTAGTATTTTAATTTCAGAAATGGTCTAAAGATTCCTTTTTTATTTTAAAATCCTAAATTCCAATGCCAAAAGAGTCCCCCACCCTTACTTTATAGGAAAGACAAAACACTGATTTCATTCAAAAACTTCTTGAAAATCATAGATTCCCTGCTACCAGTAGTTAGCTGTCAAAAATGTATCTGTGAAAAATATGCATGGTTTAGGCAGATGTTCCTGTAATAACATCTCCTAGGCATAGTAGCTGTTAATCCTGATTCCAGTTTGGGTTTGCTTTCTGTTTTTTAACTAGGGAATAGCATGCATATGCCTTTTTTCATTCAAAACAACTGTTATGAAAAATGTTTCGGTAATCTTCCACTGTGATTGCTTTGATGTCCCAAAGAGTGCTATACTATTCCAAACCTGTCTGAGGAATCCCTTAGGAATGTCTTGTAATACCAGTGTTTGGTAACAATAAATAAAACAAAGCAATACCCAAACTCCCAGTCTTATATTTAGGCTGGCTGAAATGAACTAGTAAGTTGCTATTTATGAAGAGGTTAAACAATAAGCATAACCTGTATCTAAGAAAAATCAAAGAGAAGACTAACTTGTTCTATTATAGTAAAATATGTGGGATGTATATCAGCTGTCTGGCTTTGAACACAGAGGGAGTTGTTTAGTAATTGTTTGTTGCACATGGCACACCCAAAGGAAACAGATTTCAGCCCACAACACGACACCTGGAAGAATGGAAACAGCAGAATCAACACAAATCTATTTTTAAAAAAGGATAAAACACTGTGGCAGAGGAAGCATGGCTCATGAAACACACCTGTGTTAAAGGCCTATAATGCAAAACAACCTGTTTAAAAAAAATCACCATATTTAATTAAGTTCCATATAAAAGCAGAGTAATTTCTGCTAGGACAAGGAATAATGCCTTTAAACCAAGAGATATAAGGAATAAATTGTTTACTATAAGGTTGGCGAGGCACTGGAACAGATTTGCTCAGAGAAGCTGTGGTTGCCCCATTCCTGGAAGTGTTCAAGGCCAGGTAGGTTGGATGGGGCTTTGGGCAATCTTATCTAATGGGAGGTGTTCCTGCCCATGGCTGGGGGGTGGAACTGGATGGTCTTTCTTTAAGGTCCCTTCCAACCAAATCGTTCTATGATTCTATGAAAGGAGGGAGTATTTACTCAAAGTAATAACTGGAAATTGACAGAATATATCATATGTAAATTTAAATAAATTACTTTTGGAGAAGCAGATTAAGAGCATGTCACAAATAATTTACAAGTATTTGAAATAGGAAGATATTGCTAAAATCCTACTAAGGATACCAGATATTACTGAAATCCCTGTTTATGCAAACAGTATGATAAAGTTAGTCTTGCTTTACATGCCAGCAAGAAGAGCAGTAAAATGACTTAGAGGTAAACAAAATGTTTTTAGGCTTTCCTCATTAAAAAGTCAATACAGAATTATTTGACCTTATTTTTTTTAAACACTTTTGACTATGACAATATTTTTGCTGTTTTGAAATTTTCCTATCCCTTTGTTTAAAATACTAATTCATATTTAATCTCTATTATCTGATTCAATAATTTCCTGCTTTAATTAACTAAATCAAGTTTAAATGTTTAAATTACATCAGTTTTATTACACCTAATTATTGTTTATCTATGCCTATTTGAAATATATTTTTTTTTATTTTTCAGCTGTGAAAACAGTAATTCTTTCAAATCTTAAAGCATTTTATAGTAAAAGCTTTTTGGAGGAAAAAAAAAAAAAGACTGGCAAACCTTAAAAGGTTCTTTCGTTTTTATCAGTCACTGTCTGTTATCAATCAATAATAATATTTACTTCTTCTAGAACTGCAAGTGGCCTAAAACTACAATACTCTGCTGACAATACCCACACAAGACTTTTAACTAGAATATTTACTTCTCTGTTAGATGACTATTTTATAGGAAAATGACTCCAACCTATTTTGATACTAAAATTCATCCAGATTCATTAATACTAAGCAAAACTCCATCAATACTAGAAATATAATATCAGACTAGGAATGTAATTATAGTACTGTGTTGCATGTGGCATTTTCATCATATTACAGAAATATAATAAGAAATGCATGGCTTAAATTGATTTCCTGATAGTATTGTTAAAACTTGTTACTGTCAGGTAAAAGTGCTTTTTGCTAATCTGTCACAAATGAATTCCAAACATGGCTTTAACAGAATCACCTGAGTTAGAATAAATGAAGATTACTGAGTAATATGCTGAGTAATGTAACAAAAATATTCCACTATTGTAAAACAAAATAATCTTTTTGTTAATTATTTCACAAAAATGCTTAAATTGCATTTAAATATCCGAATATCATTTTGTTATTATTCAAAGTGTCCTTGGGTGCATCAAGCACGGCATTGCTAGTTGGTCACAGGAAGTGACTGTCCTGCTCTGCTCTGCATTGGCGCGGCCTCACCTTGAGTACTGTGTGGGACAGCACTCTGGGGACAGCGACAGGACCCGAGGGAACGGCATGGAGCTGGGACAAGGGAGGGTCAGGGTGGGTGTTAGGGAAAGGTTCTGCACCCAGAGGGTCGTCGGGCACTGGGACAGGCTCCCCAGGGCAGTGGTCACAGCAGTGAGCCTGCTGGAGTTCAAGGAGTGTTTGGACAGCGCTTTCAGACACAAGGTCTGATTTTTGGGTAGACCTGTGTGGAGCCAGGAGTTGGACTTCAAATGACCCTTGTAGGTTCCTTCTAACTCGGGATATTCTACCATTCTGTAAAGTAATATAGTGCCTGGATTTATGTTTCTTGATTGTACCAAAAAAAAAAAAAAAAAGTCTTCCTGAAAGTTAGGCACAAAGTTAGGCTGGCTCTGCGGTCAAGAGACAGGTATAGCATAGACAGATCTCTTATCCTGAAATATTTTTTTCTCAGATACATAGGACATGCCTGTCTCTCTCTGCTGAGTACAAACTTGACGTAATTTAAATTTTTAAATTGAACCCTTACCTTGTATGCCTTTGACCAAATTGGCCAAAATAAATCCTGTGTTGTATAAACACTGCCTGATTAATCCTTCAAACTCTTCCCTCCTACAAGCTAAGCTCTTTGCTCCAAGATCCCTGCTGGTCATCTTTGCCCCTCCCTGGGATATGACCTGGCTGATATAGCACCTGTTGTTCACAATGTGCTTGTGTGTTACTCTCACCTAGAGACTTAGTTCTACCCTATTGCATCCTCCTTTCCTTCAGTGGCATCTCCCCTGTAACTTGTTCTTCTCTGCCTCATCTGTTATGACTAGTGTAAACAGGTCTTGCAGTGCCCCCCCAGAGCCAGTGTCCCTTCAGATGTCCTGCCTGCATGATGCTTTTCTTGTTTTGTCTTTGGTTTCGTAAGTGACACTGTCCTGAATCTTTAGCTAACCCATCTGACCTCTGTCCAGCTGTGCCTTGCACTGCTGCCTTTTGCCATTAGTTGTCAGAGAAGAAATTGCCAAGAAAGAAAGAGTCATCATTATTAATATCTTTCAGCAGTCCTATTCTTCCAGGGACATGATACCCATCAAACTCCTAATCAGTTGTCCCAATGATTTAGCTATTTTTTCTGCCACCAGTAACTGATTATTTTCCCCCCATTAAGATAATAAAACATTTTTGATCTTAACTTTCCTGTATTTCACTCCTGACAGCTATTCTAATGACTGGGATACATGGAAAGAAGCGAACTTAATTTTTACTTGTATTGTGTCCCTTGGGAAATGCATGTTATATATTTGCAAGATCTGGTTCAACAGTTAGTCTTGAAGACATTAAACAATTTGGCACCAGTGCCTAAGCTGCTAACATATCCAAAACCCACTGGAGCTTGTACAATGTTTATAGCTACATTACTATGACTCCTTAGATAACTGGGTTCTCTGCAGTACCCCTCAATACAAATTCTAAGTATTTTTCAGAAGATTAAAGAGAAAGGGACTGTCCTACAAGAACATTCTCTCTTGTTAAAAAATACACTGTAACTCCATCAAAGATTGGGGCTCTGTACCGTTTGATGAACAGGCCCTTCAATGCTCACCCTCCAGCCCCTCAGCATTGTGGACAGAGCTGGGGTAGCAGTGATGTGTGGGCCCACATCCCATCAGGGCCGGGCATGGGCTGCTGAGGAGCCTGGAGATGATGGGCCATGGGCAGGGGGGCTGTGGAGCAGTGAGGGCAGGGCAGGGCTGCCTGTGCCTCCTGGGTGCTGGCATCAGGTCTGCCTTCATCCAGAGCAGAGAATGAGCACCACAGGGGTCAGGGCAGCAGGGAGGGCCAGAAAATTTCCCTGGGTACTTGCTAACCTCCAGGTATGCTGGAGAACTCCCACTATAGTGGTGTTGCCATCCTGGGGCTGGATAACGCTAGGATGTGGTTGTAGTCTGGGTCACAGAAAGAAGAGAGAAATATCTGGTGATAATCTTGGCTGCTGCATTTGGGGTACCATGGTTTTGTGTGACTACTGTAAAAAAATCACACTGGTGAACTGCATTGCTGCCATACAAGGTTGTTGTGTACCTCTCTCCCTCCCATCTTGAAGGCAGCCTTGTAACTAGGAGGAGTCCGGGTCAGACTCTGGGGAAAAATCAGGCTACTTACTCTGGTTCTGTGAGGGGAGTTGTCTCGTTTGGCTCATTTACTGGGCTTCCATCTTCATGATTGGTAATTCTCTCATCCTCCGTTCTCATTTCCACTATTGGCTCTTTTGATCCATCTTTCCTAAAAATTATTAGAAGAGCCTTAGTCTTTATCATCATATTAACCACATACATTGCACTTAACTAATTATCAAGGTCTTTTCTTTCAAAAGTAAGCAAATAAAAGGTAGAACTAATTATTGATGATTAACACCACTGAGACGCGTTTAACAGTGTGTTCCCAATTCCTTGAAGTCTTCAAAGTACCCTGTATCCATGGCTACTTACTCCAAAAACATCACGGATTAACATCTCAAAAGAGCATTTTGTTTATGACTAAGTAGGAAGACGATGACCTCTTCATGAGAATAGACATAAACTTGGCTAACTTAGTATAGTAAATATAAGACTTGATGCCCAGTTATACTTGAATTTTTTGGCAGTATAAAGAGCCTTTCTAGTAGCATAAACATAGCACAAGTGTGTTTTTATCTTCTGAGATTCTGACAATCCCAGCTGTCAGAGCAGGGCAAAGAGCCCCTGTGTGATAAGAACCTAGCTTGCTCTATTCAGGCAGGTGGAAGAAATTGTTTCTGTATGAAAATTCCCCTGTTTTAGGAACAAATGCTAGTTTTCCCCACGTAAAGCAAAGAAAAACCTTTGTGTCTATTGGACAATGAACTGTAAGGAAAACATAATTGTGAGTATTGTCATTACAGTTTTGTTGATAATATGGACTTGATATGGAAAGCTCTGTTTGCTTCTACAGAAGCATTGGCAATATTATTATTGATTAATAACAACTAGCACATACTTTTAATCTAAAAAGGCAGATCAAAGGATATCCAAGATATATCTGATATTTTCAAAATAAAACCTCTTTCCATTTAAATATTTAAAAATTCCTGACATCAAATCAGGAATTTTATCCTGTAACTTTATCAGCTGCTATCTAGAAACACAGGGTAACTGAATTACAGATGAACATCTGCTTTTATATTTAACGGACTATTTTCTGGAACTGTCACATTCTATAGAGCAGTCAGACTGCCATAGCAAAGTTCTAGTTAAAAACTTGTCTAATTTGTATCTTACAGTTTTGCATCATTTCTGAGATGATAATCTTTAAAGAGGCTGTTACAACGACACCAATCTATTCAGGAAGTACCTGGAAAACCTGACCATCCTCTGGTAATTATACTCAAGGAAAATCTTTATAGGCTAATAGGAGTGTTGCACAGATAAACGTGTAACCAAGAACTGGACTGGGGAAGGATTCAAAGGTAAAAGCCTAAAATATGTACACACACACACACATATATATATATTTTTCATGGTATCATGATTTGTGTGTGATACCATGCACATGTGTGTATGATAGCACGCTCATTTCTGCAGATGATGCACATAACTGAGGCATTTAATTTAGGTGCTATGTAGACTTCTACATAGCTGTTTGATAACATTTCTATACAGTTACAATTGGATTCATGGCCGCTTCATATCTATGAAAAGATACTGGATCATAATAGTCCAGCCAATGGAGGGAACGGTAAGTTCTACTTGGTTTGTCTGTACATGTACAGTCCTATGGACAAATGTACATGATTGCAAAATAGAGCAACTGATCTGTAGAGAAAGTACAAACTGTATAACAACTAAAAATTCCACCGAGGGGAAAGCTATTTGTAGGAAACATATCTTGCCATTTCAGTTCCAGGTGGCTGTGTGTATGCTATATGTGTTGTATCATCTGCATCCGTTGCATATTCAAGATAATTAATGATAATCGATTACCCACCAATCAAAATGCAACAAAAAAGTATCATAAAACCGCTCAAAAATTCAGAATGTGAACTGACGTATTCAAAAGAGGGAAATGTCTTTTAGAGAATGGAAGTTGGCATGAAATAAATTAAAATTTTGACTCTTCAGGACTGTCTTGAAATTTTATACTGACAGATTAAGCAGAGAGCAGGCTAAAATAAGAATAGTACCAAGTATTTAAAGATCTGGCTCACTGAAAACCACCCCAATAAGGAAAGAAATATAGTTAAACAGGATAGCTGTTCTTGTAAAAGAAGTGTCATGGAGGAATCGATGTTAAGCAACTGTTTTATGCTTTGCTGAAACAGCACTAAGTGGCATTTGTGTATCAGATGTTGATAGCAATGTATAGATTGCTGTCAAGTGACATTTACAACCGTAGCTCCCTAAGGTCTTCCCATTCCGAAGGGGTCTCTACACCAATTCCTGGTACCATGGCACCAATGTCATGCTCAGTAGGAAGCTGAACCTGAGCCAGAAGCTTCAAATGCTGCCTCTATTAAACAGGAGACACAAGCTTCACACGATAGAAAACTGTGTTATTCTTTACTTTACTATAACCTGTGGTCAGTTAGGAAATGTTTTATAGCACAACTTCTCTTATTCAGAAGCATTATTTGATGTAAATACTGTGTGTCTGCTTTGAATTGTTTTGGTTCTTTGAAGCTGTTTCAAAAAGGGTTAAGATCCCAACCAAGAAATGCAATCAAGTTACCTCAGAAAAATGCAGTCTCTGAATCACAATAACCAGAACTAAAACCACAAAAGAGACTTTTACACTTCCACTATCAGCAACAGAGAAGCCTAGTGCAGCTGTGAATACTAAGTGCCACCAATTTGATCTGCTCTACAAACAGCTGGGGGGAAGGACAGATCTGTGAATGTGCAGGGTAATGAAGGCCTGACTGCTGGGAGAACTACAGCACAAAGGAATTGAACCTTGTGGAGCTTAAGCCACAAAACACAGCACTCTCAGATATTACGGTGTACACATAAAAAAATCCTTTAGATGAGCATAATGAGGACATGAAGCTGACATATTTAGTAAATAAATGGAACTGCCTAAAACGAGAAGCCATAAGTGATCTTCTCTCCGTTTTACCTTTTGAAAACCCAGTAAACATTGGGTCTTAAAAGCACTATTATTTTACACAATCAGTACTTGAACTGTTTAGTCAGGATCTTGCTATCATTTAAGGAAACATACTTGCCCATAAATGACCGTTCAATTCCCATTTGTCTGATGAAGTAGCCACTATATGAGGGCATTTGTGAGAATCAGGGTTGTTCTTCCCCACTTACTTTTACCAATCGTTAACTGTTGCTAAGAAGAATAATTATACTTACCCGCATTTCAGCCACATCCATCTTGGCACTTCTATTTTTAAAAACAAACAATACTTGTAATTCCAAAACTCTACGGGCAAAACCCAAGATTTTCCAGCAATAGCTACCTTAGAGAAGAGAAACTATTTCACATATTTTCCACAAAACCATGTGCTTTACTCCCAGATTTACTGGCAATGCCACAACCATATGCTGAGTTTTTGGGTGTTAGCAGCTCAAAGATGGATTGGTAGAAATGTAGAAACGGAGTTATAATGCTCTTTTACCTGTTTCTCATGAGCCCACGATATGCCTGTATCTATTAAAAAACTGTGATTAATTTTATTTTGTGTCAGAGTACCACAAGCTGCACAAACAGGCCATCTTAAAATGAAGTATGATCTATGTATGATCTTTTCTTTTCTTTGTCCTTTTTTTTTTCTTTTTTTTTTTTTTCCTTTAAGGCAACATTTGTTCACAAGCAATTCAATACATTTCAGGGAACGCTTTTCCAAGTAATAGAAACTATTTTAATGACAAACTTCAAGATATCCATTAAGCAAATATGAGTAGAACAGCCAGGTTTCTCTTTTAATAATGTTTCTAAAATAAGTAATTAATACTCACAAGTAAGCAGCCTTTCCTTCTTCCAGTTCTTTGCTTTTTCCACTTGAACCACTCTTTTTCCCACAAATCCTCCTGGTAATGCACATTAGCAATCCACATTGTCGTAAAAAGAAGCAGCTGACATCAGTCACCACAAGGATTAACAAAAGGGCTGCCACTCCCAGGCCAATGACAGCACGAAGTCCAAGACCATTAAAAAGAGTATCTTGAAAGTAAGAAAGTGAGAAGTTATTAATAAAATTAATTCCAAAGAATAACATTTTCTAAAGTTTTCAAGTCACAGATCAGGAGGCTAAAAGATGTTTATGAATACACCATTCAGAAGCCAATGGAAACAGTCCTGAAAATTAAGCATGTATATAATCTGATTAAAAAATCACGACCCACCTTTTCTACTTAGTATTTTTCCATTACCAAAATTCCAATATGGTCACAAACCATAAATCACATTATTTAATAACAAATAATATCATAATTTAACATTCCAAGACTGAGTAGTAGGTCAGTATGCAGCTGAAGAAAAACATTTAAATGATAGCAGCAGAATAATAGTTGATGTAAGTTGTCATCTTCCACATTTCAAATGTAATTAATTAGCCATACTGCTAAGCAGAATTACTGAAAGGTTTGAGAGAGTGCTAAAACAGTATTTAGTCTTGTAAAGGTCATTTTTTAAATTACAGTAGAATGAAAAAGTCAAAGAAGAGTTTTTTTCAAGCTAATAGTCTTCAAACAGTTACATAGTGTCTTAAATAAATTAGTGTGACGAAAACTAGGCATATTATTAAATGGTTATAGGGCCAGGACCTCATCTTCTTTAGTTTAAAACGTTGAAATACTTTCATATACTTCAAAATAAACATATTCCACGCTTGATTTTGCTTTCTGTACTTGTATTATTAAAGCTGCTTATGTAATTTTACTTCATTACAAATCTCAGAAAAGATATTTTAACATTTCATCTCAATTGGTATTTCTCTAATAGACAATAATGTGTTTTGAATACTGTGACTCTTAGAAGAACAACAGCTATTGTGTTTGTGAACTCAGATGACCCTTATGAAGGTGACAACTTATATCTGACCAGTAATTCAGGGGGAAAAAAAGACAACTCCATAATGGTTCATGGGCATGGCTAGTTCAAGGTGTCAGTCTAGCCCAGAAACTGGCTAATGACAATTGCCTGGTGTGATGCTATGTCCTGAGCCAACAGCACAGGGGAGGGGAACTGTTGTGGTTTTTTTTGCACATTGGTGTTGCACATCAGCATTGCTTGCTTGGTGTCACCATGTCTTGGGAGTGATGTATGAGTCAGCAGTGCAGTGGTATATTTCCGTTTGCAGCTCTATTTATGCCTGTTCCAAAATAAGAGCAAGAATTTTTCTACAGTAGATCACTTGAGTACTGTCTTAACAGACAGATGGAAAAACACAGTATAATGTAATATAAATGTTTTAACAGGGTAACTGCTATCTTCCTCTTTCTCTCTCTTCTAACTCCATGATACATTGCTACTGTTCAGAATAAGAACATAATTTCAGTTTTTATACTTTTTGCTTAGCTAATTTTTAAGAAAATACATATTTGCCCTTTCAAATATAATTGAAAATGATTTTCTTAATGACTTCTAAATCAATGAATACTAATAGAAATATATGCTTTCTTAGTCTATTTGATAGAAGTCTGAAATGGAAAGGTAAAAACCACTTTTTCAAAAGGAGGGGAACATTTTACTTTTTATGCAATCAATTTCATTGCCTATTGTATGGGTTGTTTTATTACCAAACTGTTCTTCAGAATGGCATTATGCAAGAAGCCAGCAATCAATATGTATATGTAGATGGGTGATTGAATAGACAGGTTTCTACAGAATTACTTCAATTACATCTAGAATTACTAGATTATTTCAAGTTATTCTCCTTTCTTCAAAAAGGCTTAAGGAACATTATTTAAATAACTAAAATAATGGCACTGCAATGAAATGATGTATCATTCATGCATTACTCCATCAGCAATGTTGGAAGTTGACATTTCACAGAAATCCATTTTCTTTCTTTTTTTTAATATCAACATTCCTAGTCAGATATTACCTTCTAATACACCTTCCAAAACTTACCATATCAATACAGCCAGCCATCTAATTGATGACCACTTTTATAAAAATTCAGTCATTTGTGTTTATCCACCTGAATTTTCAGGTACCTACAAATAGATACTTAATCCCAGTTTATTGAAATGCTCGTGTGTTTCAACAAATATAATGCCAGTAGCTCCAACAGAGTTCAGTTCTAGGGACCTTACACACAGAAGCTTCTGTTCTTTGTACCTCCTTAGCCACTAAATAGAAATGTGGAGGAGAAAAACTAAAGTGGTCTTTTATTACGTATATTCAGAGGGATTTGGTGTTGATTTTACTGCTGTATTTTATTTTTACTGAGGGCTTTTTTTTTTTTTTTTTTTTTTAATGCAGCATTAACAGGTCTTTTCCCTGTGGAGATAAATTGTGCAGATAATTTTTTAATTGATGTAAACAGCATTTCCAGTGTCAATGGAACACGGTGTTGGGTTAAGAACTGATTTAATGACACAAAAGCCCGCACAATAGTTTCACCACCAAGTGAAGGACGTTTGTAGTAATAGTATTGCTCCTTTGTAAAAAGACAATCATATGCATTGTCATAGTTGTGGAGAAGACTTTGTTTTTAATTTCTCAGCTCGGTATTGGTGACTTAAGTATTTGACTGTTGCATGTTTTTCTATTTCTTTATGGTTGATACATTGACTTTTCATTTAGCATTCCCCATCCTTCCTACTGTCCTATTGTCCTAGTTTTCCTACTTGCAATTCATGTCAATTTCTGTTTCACATTTCAAAGTTTGATTTCTTATGATTGGCAATATTATTCCAAACATCTGTATTTCTTTCCTTTATCTCCCATACCAAAACGAGTGACAAGAACACGGCCACATCCTACAGCAGAGTGTGGAACATTGCTGGCATCAGCCTTCTTAGGCTCTTTATGTCCTTTTTTCTTGTGAAGATAGGCAGAAATTGGAAATGAATATCTGTTATGTTTTATTTTTGATACTAATCAAGCTATATAAATTATATTAAAAAATAAACAAAAAAACCCAACGACTTTATATTCATTTTAATTTTGTTCTTTCTTAAATTACTGGGACTTTGTATTGGTCTGCCCACAGAAGTCAGCTGTAAAACTAATGCCAATTACTATTAAAGAAGGCTTAGACTTTTCACGACTGCTTTCAAAAATCATATCCTAATATACCTTTGGTATCACAATAATGTAAGATTTTGGATTAGTATCATATGATATCAACAGAAGTACCAACTTTTTGACTAGATTAAATGCTAATATCATACTATATGTAGCCTTCAACCAAATTTGAAAAACACCTTTGTTATCAAAAAGTTTTGCCCTTAATTAAATTGGGATTAGCTTTATTGTGACAATTCGTAAAAAAAAAAAAAAAAAAAAAAAAAAAAAATTATAAGTAGCAATGATTTTAAATGGATTTTTTACAATGTTCCATTATGTAACAAATGGAGTCAAAATACTAGTTCCACGTTCTGCTGTACCACAATAACACATTTATACATCTAGCATTTCTTTTCCATGTTGAAAGGACACATTTTAAACCACACCAATTCAATATCAACATGGGTGAAATAGATCTTAACATTATTTTGGAGAGGTTTATTGTCTACTTGTCTTAGTAATCTAATTAGAGTGAAGTCTTTTAAAATACTGATAAAAAAAAGTGTAAATTCCATAGTTCTGGGAATTTTCATTATAATTTGTCAAAAATATGCTAGATTTAAAATAATGTGCTTTTTATTATATTAAATATGACATATATAATACACCACGTCATGAAAATGAAGGAAACTGCCAACTTTAAACTGTCACTTCACTCGTTCACTCCTTCAAATAAGACGTTATCAATGAATAATCTTATAGTAATAAGATTATAAAACTTTCAGCAATGCAATGAAGAAATGAAGCAAGATTCTATAAATCTCATGGAAAGTATTGGCAATTTTAAAATTTTCATTTATTCAATAAATTGTACTTTTAATTTTTAGTAACATAATTGAACATTTTAAATATATATGTTATTTAAATAATAGGAAAGAGCAATGAAAAACTTTGGCAAGTAAAGCAGAATTTCCCAGTGAAGAGAAATAAATAGAAAGATAAGCTTTGTGGATGCTCAAATTTAAATTCAGAGTAAATTATTTTTAGGAGTCTAGGTCAGACATTCTCATGGGAAGCATTAGAGTGAGAACCACCATCTAAATGTGTACAATGTACTAGTAAATTTCGTCCACAGAAAACTAAAGCTATTGCTTCTGCACAAAGAGACAGGCATTTTATATGCAACATTCATGTATTGAGACTGATGTTACATGAATGTTTATCCTTTCACGTGACAAGTTCTCTGTACTCTTACAGAATCACAACATATATATTCAACTGCTTGTGCGATAAAATAATAATTGCATACAGTATATAAAGTATCCAGCTTGAACGGGGAAGTTGGACAAGAACACCTCCAGAGGTCCCTTATACCCTTAGTCATTCAGTGATTCTAGGTTTTACTGAAAAATATTCAACTAAGCACCTTTTTGTGCTTTTCTTTCCTTCCCCTCCTCCTTAGTAGAAATGGATTAAATGAAAGAGATGATTCTATGTAGCCCTTAAATTTTCACAATCATTTACATTTTTAAGGGAAAAAAAAAAAGCAATGATGTAAAGTACTTTCCTAAGCTCATAGGGCTCATGTAAGCTCATCTGACAGCTACATTTGAATGTGTATGAGTGAGTGTGCATTACGGGATACTATGCTTGAAGAATTATCCTTTCTTTCAGATAGGTCTGAAGCTAAAGTTAGGACTACTTTTGAGCTACATTGGTTGAAAATTATGAGTTAGAGGAGGAGTTTGAAAATGCTGCACTGGGTAGTGGCAGGAAAAAAGAATGATCTTGTTTATCATCATCTTGAACTGCTCTGTCACATTCACTGTTACATAGGCTGTCCAACCATGATGGTTATTTCTGGACTACCTATGAAAGTTTTCTTCAATTTTTATCTGATCTGGAACTTTTCTTAGAATCAAAGGTTTCCAAGATTCATATACTTATTCAAAACCTCTAAAAAGATAACATAGATTTTTAAAAGTCAGTATCAACTGATGAGCATCTGAACAAACATAATATAGTACCAAAAAGTTAAACAGCTGTAGAAGGTCTTTTTTACCAGTTAAAACTACAAAGGTGGAAGGCCAAGACATTGCCAGAAGATGCTAAAGATCTAAATAACATGTACATCATGAGAAAAATAATAACAGCAACAACAAAGGAATTTACCAGAATTGTAAAAATTCCAGGCAGGGATGTGGATCTGTGATACAGGGCCATTCCAGATATAAAAAATGTATACAGATACTCTGAGAGGTGTGTTAGAGGCAGAGTATTGCAAATACTCAATGGCTAGTTTTTCATTTTAATCATTGAAATTATTCATTTGTTGTGAGATACTTTGAAATGCTTCCTTATTCTCTTTGGGGATATAAGAACATTCAAATTTATACATATTAAGAGAAAATAACTTCTCAGTTTTTAGCAGCTACAGAAGACTCATTATGTCAAATAATTATGTCTGATATATATATATCACTGTCTTTTAATGCTTCTTTGCATTTTCTTGCATTGAAATTGGATATATCTCAAGTGTAGGACTTGCATGACTTTGTTTACTGCATGTCAAAGCATCCTCCTACTCCATTTTCCAATAGGAAATGTCCCAGAGATGTTTAAAGGGAGCTGTTGTGTGCTCTGACTCCTTTGGTGTGTGTGATCAAGACGCAAGGACTGTGCGACACCCAGCAAATCTCTGAAGTTACACATACCCAGAGTGAACTGTGTCTTGCGTACTATGTGAGGGAAGCATGTACTCAGATTTACCAGTGAAGCCCTACAGAAAATGGGATGATGCTAGAAAGCAATGCTTAGCTTCATAGAAGAGCCTCCTTGGCTCTTGCCTTACTGAAGGCTCCTATGCCTTATTGAAGAAAAAATCATGGGAGGCAAAAAGGAGCAAACAACCAGTGACACAGTGACACCCCCTGTCCCCATCTGCATTCTCCCCTCTTCTCCCCCCACCCCCCAATAATTTGTCTGACGTAGCCAGAGCTGTGTGAGCTGCCTTCAGTGATTTAAAGCAATAAAACCTGGCTACTGAGCTAGCTAAGTGCCCAGCAGCTACACGTCCATCTTCAGATGAAACAAAAAATTCAATACAATTGCAGTTTCAACTTTTAAACCATCATTATAATTCTGTGCAAACATTTACTGGAGGAATGTATGATGGGAAAGAGACCATGGCAATAATTAAGGTTCTTCTCTATCCTGTTCCTTAATACAAAAAGATGGTAAGTTTCCATCTAGCATTAATATGTGTGTTTTTTTTTTCCTTATTGATTTTTCCTACAACTTCCTACTAGGACAGATACTGCTGCAAGGCAGTGTACAAGCACATGAGGATGTGTGTGCTCTGCACTGCATGAGTAACGTGGTCTGACACACACTTGACATGCAGCTTTGAAAAATAAGGGGGCAGTATTATCGATCCTGATGTAACTAAGACGAGTGAAGGTTCCCTCTAACTTTCTTCAGGCCACAAATGACGCATCTTCACCCTGAAGGAACTGCTGACCAGTTGGCTCACCACCGGCAGCTGCGGATGTGAGCCTGCCCATGGTGGAGCTACGGTGGGCTCAGCGGCAGCACCAGGAGCCATGAAGAAGAGGCTGTGCACCTTAGGCAAAGATGCACAGGAGGGACGGGCATTCTCAGTTTAGAGTCTGTAAGATTATTGACTTTAGAGACGTGAGCTACTGAAAGCAGCATGTCTAAAATTGTACCCATCAGAAATGTTACACTTTTCTGACACTTCTTTGAGTGGAGGAATTTTTCTTTACTATGGCAGAGATGCTCTAGTCAAGAAGTTTTCTGAAATGGACTTTTTCCTCTAATTTTAGAGGAAAATCTCTTTTATGACTCTTTCTGGGTACAAAATAGTACTTGAATTCTGACTGACTCTAATGGCCCCTGACAGCATTTTTTCATACGAAGGTGTCTTAAACAAGATGTAACTGAAACAGCTAAATAAAACAATTTTTGTAATATAAATCACAACTCAAGTATGCTTGTCAAGGATGTCTTTTCTGTGTCTGCTGAGGGATAAGAAGGGAAAGGAAAGAAGGCCATGGTAATTAGAAAAATTTTGCTTGGTTTTGAACTGAAGATATTCTTTGGAGTTATGCTTAGTTATTTTTTAAGCAAAGTTTTAGGAATTATTCCTGGCATTGTCAAACTATCTTCAAGGAGCTTCAGAAGAATCTCTAAAGAGTTGTCAGATAGCTACAGCTCTTTCTTTCATGTATTTACTCTGTAACTGTAGTGAATAATGTTTATTTATTTAGCCATTGCTTACTTCTTTGGGAAACCCCAGCAAAAACAGGGAGGAAGTCCCCCCCTCTTTCTGTGGAGGCGGCAGCCATACAAGGCCAAGAGGAGAAATTCAGTTCCAAGTGCTTCACACGTCAGCCAGATAATCAACACATTTTCCTCAGTGTGTTTGAGGCAGAAAAGCCAAGTAGGGAAAAACCCTTGCACTTTACAGGTGTGAGAAACGGGTGCTTTTTGCTTTAACGTAGCACAGCTAATGGTGAGGGCAGAGGCAGTCTGGCCTTCCTGCACATTGAGGAGGAAAAGGCTCTGCGAGGAGAGCAGCTTTGTGCAGTCTGTGGCATCAGCTCTAGGCCCAGGTGGTTAGAAGGCTTTGGGGAATAACCACGTTTCTGCAACCCCCTTTCCTCAGTCCAAACCGACAACAGATTTACTGAACATGTCACTTGAAGGAATTTCTAAGAACCTGTAAAAAAGTAATTACGATTGACATGGGTATTGAAAAAAGAAAATACAATTATGAGTGTTTTGAGCACTGTTATTGCATAAATAATCAAAGTTATTTTTACTGTGCTAATTGGGAGGATTCTAAACATACTGTGCATATACCACAGACCTGAGAGATTTTTGCATCTTTATGCTGGATGACAGCTGTAACCAGAGTAATATAGTCAGGAGGCCTGGAAAAGTAGAACTATGCTTGGGTTGTGTTTGAATTGATAAACTATTTCAGGCTTGACAACACTTTCTTTTAGCTCTTTACAGAGGTAAATGCAAGCACACCAGTTCCAAGCACACAAGTTTTACTTGGAATAATATTTTAAATGTATAATTATTGCATAGCATTGGCTATAAAAAGAGAAGCTTAATATTTTAAGTGTTGCCAGTACTTGGTACATGTTTTCACTTGAAATATTTACACTGATACACCTGTACGTGTCAGCAGAATTGCACATAGCAAGAAAGTCAGGTACCACTACAGTTTCTCCTAGTATAAAACACGTGCATTTTGGGATACATCTGTTTCAAGAAGGCAGATTAAATCAGCATGGATCAAATGCTCAGTGTATTTATACATATATTTCACATTATTTGCTCTATTAGTTGAGTAGTATGGCAGCCACCTAATATGAGCCAAACTAAAAAGTGGGGAATTCTAATCTCATTATTTTCCTTTTTTGAAAAAAGATCTATTCACTATTGGATAAAACACTGAGGTTTACTGTAGGAAACTAAATATTGGTACAAGATTAAAAAATCTCTTCAGTTACAAAATAGACAATGTAGACAATACAAGAAAAAGTGTTTATCAGTAATAAAGAAAATACAGATAGAAATGCTTTAAGTCAGTTTTGTTTATTACAAAAATGAAGACAGAAGTTGCATAAAAATGAACTTTGAACAACAGATGAAAGACGCACAAAATTACATACACTTCTTGACATCGTGTTTGGAAAGATGCTGAAGAACTTTACATTTACACTATGCACACATTATTCAAGAACAAAGCAGAGAGATGACAGTAAGTATTGCATGCATAAAAAGAAACCAATGGAGCAAAATAGCAGTGAAACGTGAATGAGATGAAATGAAACCGTATGTCATCGCTTTACAAATTAAACCATTTTAATTTATTTTTTTTTTTTTAAATCACATTTCATACTGTTTTTAGAAACAAGCTTACAGAAACTGTAGTGCTTGCAACATTTTCCACATAAGTAGTTTTTGGTAAATTTTATATATTTTTAAATGTAATTCTGTGAGAAATATACACTTGGCAAGATTTCTTTTGCTTGTATTATAGCTCATTTAAAATGTATTATTATTAAAATTACATGAAAATTACATTTTCATTAGGAATTGCCTCTACAAATGTGTTAGGTTTAAAATAAATATTCAGAAAAATTAATAAGATTATCACACTGTGTAATGGGACTATGATGACATGAGTGACTACTGTGTTTTCTCAGGACTTCAGAATATATAGAAATGAACAAAAATGGATATTCATACCTCAGCTACTTAGTGCTTATAAAACATTTTTCTTAACATAGCTCCCAAGCATGTGGCTTCCATACAGATTCTGTTTCTAAACTGGCAAATTTGGTAAATTTTCTACACTTGCTATTTGAAACTATTGACTTTATTAGGATGTTACCAATGACATTAGAAGAAATAGGATTTTCCCTCTAAGATTCCATCACTTACACTTTAAGTCCACTACGTGTGTATTAAAGGAAAACTGGAGATTCCTTGTATATTTTGAGAAATGAAATGGATGAAGTAAAATGTGAGAAAATCAAATGAGCTGTGACTGTAGCACAGATTTCAGTGATGCCATTACAGACCTCAGAAGCTATGTTTGTCTAGATATTGTTCAAATTACTTCCTGAAAGTCAGAGATTTTTTCCTTCTTTCCCCTAAAAACCCTGATGAAATGAGCAATTAAAATAATCAACAACAGATTGGAGACTATTAGCCCAATAACAAATAGTATATGCATCTCTATTAACTCTTAAAAAATATATAATTCTTTTGATTAGCTATCAATTTGTTTTGCATTTACATACACACATGAGTAGAGCTATAAAATTTAGTGGAATGAGCTTTGCATGCTAGAAACAAAATATAGTAAGGCCAAGGAATCTAATTGAATATTGGTCATAGTCACTTTTTTTTTTTTTAATTAAACCATTGTATCTATTTATTTTCTATCTATTTTTCACATGCACTTGATATTTCTTACGTTAGTGTTTGGCCCTATACTTCCATCAAAACATTACATGGAATGTTAATTTGTTCTTTAGTGATAGTATATTTTATATATCCCATAAAACCATACAAACACATATTTTCTTTCTAATACGTGCAGTATGTGTGTCTTTTTCTGAACAATATTTTCCTATTTATATAGACAGCAATTTATCTTCTAAGAACTCGACTGTAATAAATAAAGGATCGCTTCTGAAGTTGTATTACGCAAATCATGTGACTCATAAATTTAGGAACTTGTCAAAACTCAGGAAACAAGAAAGACAGCAACTAATATCTGATCAGGAATGAAGGCAGCCTTAGACTCAAAAGGTTGTAAATCAAAATACTGTTCTTTAGAGATAATACTGCAATATCAAATAATAATCATTATCCTCTTTTAAGTTTCTGTGCCATCAATTTGAATTTAAAGCATACGTTCAGTGCAGAACATTTCAGGCCTTCAGTCTTACAGACAGTTGAATATTAACATTTCAAAATATGTGATAATGTTGAAAAAATGGTAAGACTGTCATATACCATTGACTGTATCAATCATAAGATCTGAAATTCCTTTTACAATTACTATATTTAAAGGAACAAATTTAGTTATCTAACATTTACATATTAATGACAGCAGAATATCAAATTAAGTTTGAGAATATATATTTTTCATTTTAATACAGTTTAAGCTACAATTCAAAAGCTGTTGAGTATAATTTAATTTGCTAATATCTGTTTTAGCTTCTTTCCCCTTCTTGTCTGTAGGAAGACAAGATTTTAAGATCTGTCTTCCTGTAGACTGTACAAAATGTTGTAAAATAACCTTGTCCTTATTGTTTTTAAAAGACAGAACAAAGATTTTTTAATTATTTTAAGAGAAATACAAACAAAATTGTATTAGTTATTCATCTCAGGAGATACATTATCCTCTTCCTTTTGTCTTTCTCATTACAGTAGAAGGGGCATTGTCTAGAACTGCCTGGCTCTCCTGTAACAAAATCCCTACAATGTTGTCTTAATTCTTCCTCTTTGGACTTTGATGTGAAGAGTAGAGCCAAAAGAACAACAATATATTCAAAATATCTGATAACCTCAAAATACATAAAGCAGAAGAACCTAAATTGGAGCAGACCTAAAATATCTCTCACTTAACAGGGGAAACTTATGTAGTCTCCAGCTGAACCTACTATCAGTTAGAAAAATGAGAACTAATCCAATTTTTGTCTCTTTATCCCACTGGCATTGTGGCACTGAATATAAAAGCCAACTTGTCACTCATAATGTGACATAAAGCTTCTGAAATTTCTCACAGCTTTTCGTTAGCCCTTTTGTAATATGCTTGGAGAGTTCAGAGTTGGTCACTCTCTAATCATCTATCTATCATCTACGTTACAATCTTATATATCTATCTGCAATGGCAGAATGATTTGCTAAAATAATGATTTTTTTATGGGTAAGAGTATTTCAAATATTTAACAAGAGTAGGTAAATGACTTAGTAATTTGCATTTTTCAACTTAAATATATATATGCCTGCAGTAGTCAGTCCCTTCTCTCACTTTATTAAAAATCAGTAAGAACAGAGACATACATGACATGTTAAATATATGATAAAGAGTTTAGTAGAAGAGCATAAAGGTCGCAAATTTTAGGAAAGTAGGATAATGTTGCAAAATAAGGAAATACCATGATTGTGTTGACTGTGCAACCTTACTGAGACAGTATTTTATTTTCCATTTTATGAGATCATCTCGGAATTACTCTGGACATTTTATTTCCCCAGTGACAGGTGCTCACTAGTCTGTCAGTGTCCATAATTCGGTTTTCTTTATTATTCAGCACAGCACTCTCTCTATACTGTGCCCACACGAGAAAGTTCTTATCCTTAAATACATCTGGTCCCTACCTTACAATGGGATCACAATGTAGAAGGGCCGTGACTGCAGGCAACAGCCTCTTGAAAGGATTTGCTGCTCCCCTGGTCTAACAAGGCACCACAGTGTCTGTGCACCACTGTGCTTCTGCAAACAGAAGCACAGTGATCTTTGGAGCAGATCATGGTGTGCTTGGGCTGAAGCATGCACAGCGGAGAACAGTTCTCTGTTGATCAGTTTAGACTGAGATTTTCAGAGATTATAATAAGGCCAGACTTTGGCAGTTTTTTGTTTTTTTTTCTTTCCCCATGGGAATACAACGATCATCTACTTTCTGAATATTCGCCAAATGTCAGTTCTTGGAGTGTAAGTACAGATGTACTTGCAGATTTTTTTGTTTTGTTTTGTTAACACAGGAAACAAATGACAATAATGATAACAAAAATGTTCACTGTCGGGATTTTAGAGATAGAAAAAATAAAAGCTTTTTGCAAAAGTTCCTGCCTGAGACATTTCTTCCTCTGAAGAAATTTACCATAAGCAATAGCACTCGTTAGAGTTCTGCTCAAGTGAAAATGTATTCTCACATCTGTAAGTTTTTGATAACCGTTAACTGCAGCTAGCAGTTCCAAATAATCTATATCACAGTTAAACAGAAATGTTTTCATTAAAAAAAAAAAACAAACAACACTTAACATTAAGATTGCTAACGTTCATTCATTATTTCCTATAGGTACAATAAGCACTTCAATATTTAACAACGCATTTGTTATAGAAATAACAGCTATAAAACTAAATAACAAAGTCTATGTGTATATTCACATTATGCATGGAAAAACAGGCTTTCACACAACTGACTGACTGGCAGCCAAAAGTTTCAGCTCTTACAAAATCAGAATAGCAGTTTCGTTCTCTTCCATGCTATGCAAGGCACATGTCAATGTAATTCAGTTCAAATAAGTGCGATGGCATTGGGTTAAAGTCATAAAGCACAGTGGCAAGAGATGTGGATGAAACAGTAGCTCTACTTAACACAGTGAATGTTTTTCTACAGATTACGACAAAACCAAGAATGGCATTTGCTTGAATTCCAGCTACTTCATTATACTAAGTATGTACACACACAAAAAAAAAAGTATTTTTTTAAATAAATTAAAATAGTCTTCAGATTTACACATATGCATTCTGAGGACAGCTTACTTGTGACATAAGCCAGTTTTCTAAAATGGTTTTTGTTTGTTATAGATGGGAAGAGGTGTTATTAATGATGTTTTAAAGTAAAGACTTCCAAGAGTAAACAGAACCTGGCAAAACTGACCATGATCACTGCTTCTATGAAATAAGAATATCATTTCCACTGGTGAAGATATATCAGAATTTAAATTCGACCAAATAATTCCAAATTTACAAGCTAATGGTAATAAACCCCAAAAGAAATGAACTATAAGGAAAAAAAAAACATGTACTGCAAATTTATTATTTCTGCTATGTTTAGCACCAACATGAAGGCAAGTATCCTAAAGTAAATATTAAATTCCGTCTTAGCTCTATAGTGCATTGCCTTCTTGGCTTAATTTGCATGCAGCAGAGCAGTGAGCTACAAAATTAGTCAGCTACGTAAATTCCAATATCAAATATATACAGGTAAGCTTCTATATGGATTCTTACTAAATGAACTTTATCTGAGACTTTGTATATATCATTCTATGCTTTTACATTCTACATAAAACGTTTTACATTTTAGTATGTGAAATAGGAAAAAGGCCTTTACCCATTCTTTACTGAAGGTCAAAATTAAGCTTCCTGGAGTCTCAAGACTAACAAATGCCATGAAATGGAATGTGTGGCACTGTTCCAGTTTCAAGAAGTAAGTTTGGAGGGCAGGGACTTATTTTATGCGCTGAGACATGGCTTCAGAGAGGCACACAAAGTCTATGAAATTTAATTCTATGAACTGAAGCAATTCATACATTAGAAATCAGAGAAGACAGAGAAGATTCTTTTTTTTAAAAAATCTTGTGGAAAGTACAAAACATGTTTTATATTAAGCACAGTTTTAAGTACATTTTGGAAGGAGCTTGTATAAACACAACTCTGTGAAAGAGATTAATACAGAATCAAAATGCTCTCATGGAAGACCAGTTGATGGTGTACCTGGGAAGCCATATGACTCAGAATGTTAAAGTCTATGCATAGATTTCTTATGACCAAAGCAAAGTTCAGAAAACACACTGATCAAAACAAACCGAATGGATCACATTCTCCAGCTTCTGTCAGACAGAAAAGCCAAGCATAATCTATTGAATTTGTCACAAAACTTAGAAGTTTCCAAAAAAAACAAAGTTGAAGATTTTTTCATGCGCAGACTGAAGTAATTACACCATTTAGGGTCTTAACTTGGAACGGAAAGTTTAGAAGAGTTATAGAAAAGTGTGTTTTATTTATTTATTTTTACAGGTCTGTGTTTATTTTCCTCTAAATATTAAATTAAGAAGGAAAGGAAGATAACATTGTTTGCCTCATAAAACAGCATCAAAACATGCACCAGGAACTTATGACTACAATGAGAGAGAAACAAGCAGCATTCAGCTGCAGAGACTGGCCTCCATTTTCACGTCTAGTAGCTTCACAGCATCTTTCTGTGTGGACAAGAATTGTTATAGAAAATTAAGACTATGAAAAAGAAAAAGTAGATAAAGCTTTAAAAACAAAGTATGAAAAGGAAAAAAAAGGGGTAGTGGAAAAGAAAAAAAGAAAAAATAATCATTTCACTACTTACAAAGTGCCAAAGACAATCACTTGAAAGACATCATTCTAATAAAAACATTAAATTATAATTAAAATGTGTATGAAATTGTAATAATTGAAGTACTTTGGAGTTGTAGAATGGTCAAATCTGGATACTAAAATATTCAAACCACAAAAAGTATGTACCTTAATAGCAGCAACATGGTTCTTCACAGTAGTTGAAGTGTCACACGCTTTGGTCTAACTTTAAAACAATTTATTTAAGCACTTCACCTGAAGCATGTGACCAACCCTCGAGTTTCCCTTCAAAAGATCCGAAAATATTCAGCCAAGCCCAACCTAAATACAAGCTTTCATGTCTTTCACACTGGAGGTACTTGGAATTCAAGAAACTACAATGCACACAACTACAATCAGAAATAATGGATATTTGAAGCAACAATGAACAGCAGAATGCAGGCTAAAAGAAGAAACTGTAAAAAAAATAAAAGTAAATAATTACATACAAAAAAAGGGTTTCGAGCATGCATGAACATAAAGAAACAGGAACTTGATAAGCTGCTTCTTCTTGCCAGTAAGTTTATCTCATTTCTGAATTATTGTAGGAGTCAAGAATGGACCATTGTCAAAAGCTGGCCTTAATAATATGGACATAAGCCTGACTGAAATACCAATGCAATGACCAATGCAATTAGCACAGACAGCTGGTAATTATTTAGATGTTGACTTTAATACTAGGGTGCGAACAGAACAAAAAAGCTTTTCAAAATACACAACTTCTTAGACATTCGAGTCCTCACAGTATGTCTGGATGTAATCCAGTGCAATACATGAAGTCTGCATATATATTTTCTACTAACATTTATATTGAAAGTTCACTTCTTGTCAGATAATGCAGTCAAGTTTATGCAATATATTTTAAGCATCTTAATCTCCTTGACTGGATATTAATTTTTTTTTTTAGCTACAGTGACAGTAATAATATGGATAGTGATTAATATCACTGTCAGGCTACTGTTTCAAAATAGATTTCAAAAGAAATTGAAATGTAGAAAATCTTGTGTAGTTTGAACAATAATTTTGGTTACATTTGAATTTACTTTAAAAAAGTGTATTTTAAGAAACTGTAGTGGAAGTAGATGAAAAGTCTTAAGTCTCCCATTTTTATATGAACTGTATTATTTTAGTTCCTTAATGTAATTAGTCAAGCTTTAAAACAATTTATTTTAGGTTAACATCAGTGCAGAGGACAATTTGTTAAATCTCAGCACAAATATGTTAGGGTATTTCTCCTCTCTATCGAGCTCACCATCTAAACACAAAGTTGACTGGTGGATGAATCATTGTCTCTTTCGAAAAACACATGCTCTGACACGCAGAACGTAAATGCTATCTAAAATCAAAGGATGTTTTAAGTTTTGGAATTTGAATCTTACAGAGTTCTGGCAACATATTTCAAATTTGGCTTAAACCACGGAACTGTTATTTTGTGAACATGTTCTGGTGGAAAAATTGCTATCAGGACTTGAATGCTTAATATTTAACCATTGCATTATGCATGTATAATGTAAACGTTCCTATTTCACAAATACACATCTGAGTGTAACTAACTATGAAGTAGAAAAAAAACAATATAAGGAAGCTAAGAGTGTTTGGACTTCACCCAATCCTCACATGTATGTTTACTTTGGTATTTTTAATGATGCATGTTTTTTGAAGAAATTATTATATTCAAGCTGTTCAAAATTCAAAAACAGATATTTTTATTAAGAATATGTATAGCAAGAAAATCTTTGATACAGTAAACTTCCAACAGCTGTGTTCATAACTCAGCTTTTATCATATTAACATATCTAATGATCTAATCTTTTAATGAACATTCTTTTTGTTATTATATATAATTTATTATTATATAATTTATTATTATAAATAATGCTAGCAGTTACCTATAACAAATACCTTATGACGAATAAGAGTGCCATACTTGTTAAGTGTGACCTAACACTTCAATAATCAACACTTATGATTATTTTCTTTTTTTATAGTATTCAAAAAGATTAAGTAAACCTTAACTCACAAAGAAAAAAACAACAACAACAAAAAAAACTTTCTTTTGAATCAGAAATTCTGTGAATACAGAGTAATTCTTTGACTATTATTTATTTATTTTCATAGTATTCTACTGCTTTTCTAGTATTCAGTGGAAGTTAATTCCTGTGATAGCTGTACTGTAAGATCCATTTTGTCAAAAATAATATTTTTATTGATTTTTTTTTTTGCCTTTGATCATCTATGATTGCACTTACAGTGTAATTGTCTCTCTGAGTCATATCAAGTAAGCTCTGTAAATTTAATAGTGGTTTCTAACCCTTTTCATATAAAAAAAATGTTACAATCTTTGCAGGAAATGGAGCAAACAACTGTTTTTAGCCTACAGCAAGAACATTTAATGTCACTTACAACGATGTTAATCTGGAATTGATGAAAAATGGCTCTTACTCAGCAAATTTTAGTACTGGTTTGCAAACCAAGAGCAAATGTGTTTTGTGGGGGCTACCATCTTTCTGTGGTTTTGGATATCATTTTCTCTGATTGATTGTGATTCTTACCAACAACTACTGTTCTCAAAACATAAGATCTCAAAGACATTTAATCTCTCCTCTCTGCTCTCTACAGAACTTTAGGTAGTAAATAAACTTTCTTCTTTCAACACAGCAATACATGCTGACAATTCTGTGTTACGTTTTTAATGCAGAATTATGATCTGAACAACAGTCTGACAAAAGTGTTCATTTTTGATTTTGGAATGACAGTGTCCTTCAAGCTAGGAGAAAATCATACAGGTAACCTCACAAGGGTAATGCTGCAGCTCTTCCTTGCCTTGGGAGTATGATCAGAGCTGTGAAGAGAGACTAACATCCTCAAAGCTTTCTTTTTTGACTACTGTATTTTGTTCTTCCTTTTAGATTTGACTAAAAAGCTAACTAGTCAAAGCTGTGGAGTCTTCACAGGCAAAGTAAGGGATCTTTCAATTTTGGCTATTACACAAACCCAATGGAACCAGATACAAAAACTATGTACTTGATGTATATGTTTGAAAGAACAAGGTTTTGGATTTCTACATTTGTTAAAAATACATATAAATTTAAATATGCACAAATAAAGAATTTCAGTGTATTTTAACAAGATGGAAAATCCAAAGATAATTAAAGACCTATTTCTCAAAGAGTTCATTCTAAAGTTAAAGTTCTCCCAGCCCGTTTACAGAATTAATCTATAAATCAATCAATTAACCAATATTAGTAACATCAGTTATATTATGAAAAAAGTTATATCGTTCACAAAAAAAATAAAATATTACTATTTTAAGAGAAAAACTCATCTAGACTATAGCTGTGCATCTCCATCAAGCAATTACAGTTTCTTGATTTAGAGATTTGGATCTGGAAATCACTACCAAGAGACTGAAGCGTAGAGTTGTAAAAATAAGTGAACACTTGGCAGCTGATCTAGAGGAACTACTAGGTCTACAACCCTTCAACAAATGTACAAGTGATTGCCTGTCTTGGAGGAAAAGCTTGTCACAGAAGAATGGAACCAAGCTAAACATAGATATATAAACCTTAACTGCATTTATAAAATGAAAACTGTATAAAGAGATACCCACTGTGGTCTTAAAATTACTGATCCTTGGAATAGAAATTTTTTCTTTGCAAAGATCTTCAAACTCATGTGTTTTGGTATTTCTCTTTGGTTTAAATTAATTCCTGCTATCCCAGCTACTGTGAGGATCAACAGTCAGAAAATTACAATTGTTCTTTCCCAAATTACTCTGACTGATTGTTAAAAGTATGTAATTTTCCAATACAGCATTTATCCTACTGAGGTACAAACAATTTGGCTTCTATCCTCAGCTTCCAAATTAAAAAAAAAAAAAAAAAAAAAAGGCTTACAGAAATATATTATTTTTGAAGCCTCTATCCTCTGGTGAAGTTTACTTAAGTTGTCAACTGCATTCAAAAGTTATCAGAAGACACACACAAAAACTGATGGATGTTTGTGCAGATACTGCACACACATCTAAATACACAGGCACCGTGGTCACAAGTCATTAGCTGAAAATCAAGCCAAGATGTTTTTCTTAAAGCATCAATACATAATGTAATTCTACAGCCTTTTCCTGGAGATTCAAACAGGTACCTTAAAAGCCTCAAGCAATGGCTTCTAGTCCTGGCTCAAGGAGCTACTGGCAGCCTTTCTAGCTTAGTTAAATGGAAAGAGACTACAGAAGAAAAATAACTCTAAATGCCCCCAGTCCTCCTACTTTAACTTGTACTGATGCAACTTATCTTTTCCTAGAATTAAGAAAAAGTACCAGACACTAACCCTTAGCTAACTGCCTCTGAATGTGGATATGTTCTTAAATAACACATCATCAGGGCTTCCCTTCAAGTATGATCACTACTGACTAACTTTGTAAATTACTCAAAAAGGTGTATCTGCAGCCTTTTCCTTGTTCATTAACTACAGAATTGCTGATTAGAGTTCAAAACCCAGACAGTCAATTTACATTTTCAAAAGCACATGGGTTACTGACTGTGTACTGAGGCAAAAAAAGCCACAAATAACTGAAAATCCATCCTGGCCTGAAGAATGCTGTTGTTGCTACTGAAGTGAAAGCGAGGAAGGAAAAAAATCTGGCTTGATGATATGACAAGCAGGGCTATGAATAGAAAACTAGAAAATAATCATAGCAGGGATATCATCACCTTCAGAAATCATGACCCATATTAAGAATCTAAGGAGAAAGGATCAAGCCGAAGAATACTTGAGCAAACTGGAAACACACAAAGCCATGGACCTTCATGGGATACACCCACAAGTGCTGCAGGAGTTCACAGATGTCACCGTGAAGACATTCTTGATAATCATTAAATGATCATGGAGACTGGGAGAGGTGTCTGAGGACTGGAGGAAAGCAAACGTCACTTCTATCCCCAAAAAGAACAAAAGGGAGGGCCCGGGGTTCTACAGGCTGTTCAGCATCACTTTGATCACTGAGATGATTGGGCAGTTAATCCTTGGAACCATTTCCAGGCACATGAAGGACAGGAAAGTCTTCAGGAGTACTCAGCATGGATTCACCAAGAGGAAATCATCCCTCACCAACTTAATAACTTCCTATGATGAAATGACTGGCATGGTAGATGAGGGGTGAGCAGTATATACTGCCTACCTACACTTCAGTAGGGATTATAACTGTTTCCTATAAGATCCTCATAGAAAAGCTGATAAAGGACGGATGAGGAGAAAGTGAGGTGGATCAAAACCAGCCAGGCCCAGAGGCCCGAGTGGTGGCACAAAGTCTTGTTGGAGGCCAGTAACTAGTGGTGGACACTAGGGGCCAATATTGGGCCCAATCCCATTCATCGTCTTCATAATGATCTGGATGATGAGGCAGAGAATTCCCTCAGCAAGTTTGCAAATGACACAGAACAGGGAGGAGGGGCTCATGCATTAGTGGGTTGTGCTGTCATTCAGAGGGATCTCAACAGGCTGGAGAAATGGGCTGACAGGAACCTTATGAACAACAAAGGGAAATGCATAGTCCTGCAACTGGGGAAGAAAAACCCCATGCACCATTATATGCTGGGGGCCACCCAACTGGAAAGCAGCTTTGCAGAAAAGGACTTGAGGGTCCTGCTGGACATCAAGTTGAGCATGCACCAGCAATGTGCTCTTTCGACAAAGCACGCTAATGGTGTCCTGGGTTGCGTTAGGAGTGTTGCCAGCAGGTTGAGAGAGGTGATCCTTTCCTTCTACTCAGCACTGGTGCTAAAGCTATACCTGGAATGCTGGGTCCAGTTCTCAGCTCTCCACAAGAGAGGTACGGAGTTACTGTAGAGAGTCCATAAAAAGAGCCTTCAAGAGGATTAAGGGACTGAAGCATCTCTCCTGTGAGTAAAGGCTGAGGGAGTTGGGACTGTTCAGCCTGGAGAACAGAAGGCTCAGAATCTCAATGTGTACAGACACCTGAAGGGAGGGTGTAAAGAAGAAGGTTCCAGGCTCTGCTCAGTGAGGGACAATGTGAAATGAGCACAAACTGAAACACAGGAGGCACCATCTGAACATAAGGAGAAGACTTTCCACTGTGAGGATGACTGAGCACCGGACCGGGTTGCCCACAGCGGTCGTGTAGTCTCCATCCTTGGAGATGTCCAAAAGTCTGGACACAACTTGCTTATTGACCCTGCCTGAGCAGAGGGTTTGGATGAGATGACCTCCAGAGATCCCCTCCAATCCCCTCCAATCACTCTGTGATTCTGTGATGACTTACCCAAAGAAGACATGTCAAATCTTCTGGAGAAAAGTAAGGTTATGCCTCCCTTCAAAGGAAGGGAGACTGTACCCTAGGGAGTCTCTTGCAGCCCATGGGGCAAGGCTGTAGGGATGTGAGGGGCATGGAGAGCACCCATAGCAACAGAGGCTGCTGTTTCGCAGCAGGATGTTACTAGAAAAAAGAATCTTCCCCGGTGACCCAGATGGGATCACATGGAATTTATTTCAGCTCAAAAAAGTCACTGAATTGCTTGACTGGGAATAAAATAAAAGACTTGCTTTGAGAGAAAACTGTAGGCATAAGGGAAAGTTGTGTCTATTTTCCTGTACCTAGTAATTCTCAGTCTCTGGAGTAAAAAGTTCATTATCCTAGCTTATATTCTAATAAAAAACTGGCTGTAGAGTACAAAAGCCCAATTTTACCTATGTAATACCTTATAAGACATACGCATACACATTCTAATATGTATATATAAAAAACATGTGTAGTACTGGTATAAACTATTTTCGTTTTTCATTCAATATGACACCACTTTAAAATCCTAAAGCTGTGTTTTTGTAAAAACTACTGATAAAAACCATGTTTGGCATGGAGTGTCATCTTTGCTACAAGTCATGGTGAGAGAAAATACTACGTATTAGACTGTTGCTCTTCGCCTATGACTGTATGATTTTAAGCATCAGTGACAGATATGCACTGAAAAAAAGCAAACAATATGCTCAGCACTGTAACAGAAAAGGTCATGGGGTTAAAAAGGGATTCAAACTTTTCTAGGTTACTTAAGAAATATTCCAACAATTCAAGCAGTATTAAAAATAAAACAAAATAACAAAAAATCCCCAAACCAAAATGAAAACACACATAAAAAAAAAAAACCACATACACACAAAAGAAAACACCAAAAAAAAAACCAGCAAAAACAATATAAACACACACACAAAAAAAAATAAAAATACAGCAAAGTGAAAGAAACAGTTGTAAGGACTTCTTACTGTCCCCAAATGCTTTTCTCATTTTCCTACTATCATAGTGAGTTATTAGTTTATAATGAAGAATAAAAAAATATTATGACAAAAAACAACTTGCAGCCATTTTCAATATATACTGTATACTGGACTTCCAGAGAAACAGCAATGACTGGATAAAAGGCTTTTGAAAGACTACACCTGCATAAATCTCTGCCACTAATTTCTGAAAACTTGTCTAACACTTGCACAAAATATCCTCTTTTAACATCTTTCATTGCATCTTTGTTTAAGATAGGACTATAGATGTGGTTTTAGGTTGCAATAGTAATATTTCTGAATGATAGCTATGATTTGGACATTTTTGTACCAGCTGCACAGTACCAAAAGAGAGGATATATATCTCTGCACTGCTGAGAGATTAAATAGACCCATACAAACAGGCTGTAGTGTCACCCCTGTGAGCTGATAGAGTTCATTTGTTCCCTGTGACACTTAGTCAGAGGGTTTGTTATGGCTGCAGAGGTTAGTCTATGCTGTCCTAAGACTGATAAACAGGTAAGAGCTAAGGCACATAGCTCCTTTGAGAATACCTTTATTACCCACAAAATTAGAAGAAGCTCAATACTAAAGACAAGCTAAAATGAAATTTTCTAAAACATCACAAATCAGTACTTAAAATCTGATAAAGACTTACAGGCAAGCACACTGATATTAGATTTATGCCTACCCACAAGTACTGGTAACTAACATATCCAGTGAGATACTGGAACACGTAAAATACTACATTTAAGACTATGGTGCTCTTTCTTCAAAGCATGATTCTTAAATACATGCTCATACACCTAAGTAAATAGTCAAATGGAAAGACAGAATTGCTGACTGCAAGCAATAAATCAAAAAAGTAGGAAGTAAAATTATACATACATAGATAAAATATACAATAATACATAAATGTATTTGTAAATACAGTCAAGGCAAAATGTTTTAACAAGTCAATCTGCTGAGTATTTCTCAAAGATAGTGCAATATTCCATTGGTAAACCCTTCAGAAAACTGGGAAACTCTTATTAAAATGATTACAAATTCTGAGGAACTAATCACAGATGTGAGTGATTCAGTGAACGGAGACTGTGTTAAAGGCTTAGGAACAGAAATTACAAAACCGAGTACATGTAGTTGGAGGCTGTTGAGGCCAACCATGCGAAAATTAAAAGGAATGTCTCTCGTTTATACACCTAACTGATGCTGATTTGCAGGCTGAGGCATCTTGCTAGACCTAAGACTGGTAATGGAAGATTATCATGTTGTTTTATTATAAAATTTGACTGCCAGCCAGGAGCTGGTACTCACTTGCACTTCCTAATAAATAGAAGATGTTGGTTCTGTGCCCACAGGAGTTGTGTGTTCACAGAAGCACAGTTTTGGCTTTCAGTCCCTGCCCTCAGGGATTACTCTTCTGACATATCCAATAGCTCTTGGAAGAATAGACTCCTTCTGCAGGAATCAGAACCAAAGTCTCATTTCTTGTGATTACTCCCATTTCCCTGTTAAAGCACCCCTCAAAGGACAACAAATGCATCCTTGCCTTTGTCTCTCTCCAGCTCTGATTATGCTTGCACACATTTGCAATGTAGTATTACGTTAAGTATAGCTAACCATCATGATACTTGGGAGATCCCCAAATTCTCCGGAGGTAGGTAATACCCATGAGATTGAGTATATAGGACCTACATATATCTTGTTTTTGAATGACATTAAGAACAAGACAGAAACACTCAATTCAGCTGAAGTGACATAGATCTGGGCATGAACAAACGAAGCACTTTATGAGCCTTAGAAACTTTTCTAATCATCACATGAATAATTAGGAAAGGAATCTCAGTGATCACAAACAGCTAAGAGGGCACAGGATAGGTGATGCAGATTTCATTCAGAATTGTACCTAATTGCTCTCTTCCTTCTTTGACTTAGCTGTAGATACCTAGCTGCAAATACCCAAGCCTCAAAGCATATAAATAGGGCATCAGCTGAGCTGACTGATACCAGTAAGAACTGACCTGCTTAAAGTTGAGCTTTTATACACATCGTCATGTTTTTAAAAAGTATATTTATACTTTTGTAATAATGTCATATTAATAATATTAATAATATGCAATTTCATAACAAGATAACCATACTGACTCATGAATGTGAACATTAATGTTCCACTGATTTTAAGTCTTTTTTGACATACTTTTAAAAATTGCCTACAGAATGTCCTTATGATGGGAATTTCACACCCTTTATAGGCTTTGCAAAAACAGTTGTCAAGGAAACTAATTAGTTCCACAATCATAATTACAATAATGATTCATATAGAGAAGACTTGATGTTAAATAGTGTAACAGACTTCTCCTTACAACTAGTTAGAGGTTATAGGAGAGTACCAAAAGGAAAAAGCCCCATAATACCCATAAAACTATGTTCAGAGAAAAACATTCTCTCTTCTGCGGCTAAATTAACTAAGCTGCTTTTTACTTCAATGTGTAGAGAACATTTATGTTTTCATTTATGCAGGCATATCATGTTTCTCTGTTATATCGTCTGTGGTAATAATATGGAATAATTTGAGTAATTTTAGCAGGTTAAAGTTAAGCTGTGTTGTAAAACAAGTAAGCTTTGCACATTCAAAAAACTAAAAAAATGGTTTATACTTTCTGTAAGTAACTCTTTACCTACCTAAGTTTTAATTTATTTTTCTACTTGATAAATATTATCAGTTCATTGAGGTAATCATTTTCCCTGCATTTCTGTTCCTTTTTCCTTTTGACCATGCAGTGAAACTTTAATTCTGATTGATGGCAATCACAAAGCACTATCTGTTTAAAAGCAAGTGCACAGGGCTTATAGAGGCTCCAAATCTCAATCAAGATGCAAATCAACTCTCTCTACAGCAATCAATTCATCAGTCAGATAAGGAGATCTCTTCACCATATAACTTGCTTTATAAAAAAATTAAATTATTCATAAAATATCAGAAATTACCATCACAATTTATGTTTATTCTGGATTAAATAATTTTACATTGTTGCACCAAAATATAACTTTGCTTTAGGAAGCACTAAAACTTGATAAATTAGTTACTGAAACACACTCCACTCTTAATTCCTATGAAGTTTTCCTTTAAAAAATTCCAAACCTTCCTATTTACACACTTAAAAACATAAACAACGTTTCTACACATTTCAAAGCTTGTGAATAGGCCTATGAGATGGCTGCATCCTCACTGAGTTATAGTGAATCAGTAAGACAGTATCTAAATAAGCCTATTTGAAATCTTAACCTTGTCAGACATTAAAATAAATACCCTTATTTTATGTGTACCTTGAAGCATATGTAGCGATATTTGACTTGTACTGAAATCTAGAATTCTAACAAATTGCCTTACAACCAACAAATATGCAGTAAAAGGCAATGTATTAAAATGCATCTTAAATATTTTATTTCTTATTAACTGTCATTGTGTTGAAGATTCAGCATTTGTTCTGTGCTTACAAGTGACATTAGTAAGATCAAAGTAGGAAAGGAGAGTACCATTGAAGGGTTTTTAGTTGAATCTTTGCTGATAACAGAGCATGTTGTCTCAAACTTTGTCAGTTAAGGAAGACTTCAGTTACCTTAAGAGACTGTTCAACTACCCACATTAAAGTACTATCAGTAGCAAGCAAGCAATTCAGAGAGAAAACACTCTAAAATCAACTTACCTGTAATAATGTTGGGCTTCGGTGGCATGCTGAATTCGTACAATGTTGGTTCAGAAAAACCCAGTCTGTTGGCAGCTGTAATTTGTACTTCATAACCCATGGTCCACTGAAGATGCTCCAAGATGATGTGGTCTTTACTACCCTGTACTTTTTTCTCTAGCCACTGATCTTCCTTATCTTTCTGTAAAGATGCAAATAGTTTAAATTCTCAAAAATTCTTGCATTATTTGTCTAAAATATGTCTACAAAAAAAAAAGTTTTATTTCTGAAGACTATGAACATTCAAGCCATCTATTTTTGGAGTTCTGAGTATTCATGCTTTTTGTAATTTTGTCTACTCTTAATCATTCCATAATGTGAATTTAGGGATTTTGTTGACAAATTTCAACCTTTTGGGCTGAATTTGCACTTTGCACAAATACACTGTTCAGTGTGGGGAACAGCAGGATAGTTATTTACAATTTCTGCTAAGAATAAATTTTGTAAAAGTTTATTTTATACAGATGTTGCAATTACATTTTTCTCAATGTTCTTTAAAATAAATTTCCCATTGAAACCAAGCCTGAATAGTTCATGAATGCAAGCTGTGCTTATATTATACAACTAGTTATATACTGAGTACATAAACTGTAGCAGTATGTTGTACTACAGTAACATATTGCAAACCAGGCTGTATGCAATAATATAAACACCATTAAGAGAGTATGCAGTCCTATGTTTATGCCGGTGAAAGGATACATTTAAATCAGTGAGATAGAATCATAGAGAAAAAAAGAGTTCTGATAATTCAGACACTTATAATGCATCTATACAAAGGAAACAAATGAGGACTTAGGCAGCAACCTGACCTCTGGCATTTCACAAATTTGGACTGCTTACCTTTGCAATCTCTTCTTTTAGTATTTTTAGAGCATAATATATTTTAATTATTCCTTATACAAACAAGAATTAGAAAATAATAAGAAAAATAATAAAACAATATATACTGGGAAGCACTCAAGCCATCATGCTCAAAGGAGTTCAGTAATTGTAAGAATCCATGCAGTTCTGTTTTTACAAAATGCACAGTGCCAAAAACTATGAGAGCCAAATATTGGCCATCCAGCCCATACAGCAACACAGTCAATAGCTGTCTGAAGAAAAACACCTTTCAAGTAGAGAGAAGTGTATTTTTTTTGCTACAGACCACTATCCATCTTGGTAGCTTATATTTAGGATCTTTGCTGAAGCATCTTGCTCTTGACTGATACAAGCGTCAAAGAAAATAGCATCTAAATTAGACAGTTCAGGGCTCAGTCATGCTGCTTACGCCTGTTCTTTTCGTCCCCAGTCTCCAGAAAATAGACTGACATACTGAGATCCCTTAGGTGCACTGCTGCAATAACTTATGTGCTACCAGCACTGAGTGTGTTGATTCCTCCATATTGACTTTGCCTTTTGTTAAACCCTTCCTGCTCCTTCTACACCTTCATTGACACTTGGTAGTCCTGAGAATGATTATACTAAAACATCTTTTCAGAACATATGTAGCAAGATGGAAGTGGCTGCAGCAGTGGACCCACAGAAAAAATCAGAATGGTAGTTAACATTACAAGTCATGTAAAAAACCTAAATACCCTACGGTAAAAAAAGTTTACCCATCATATAGTGAAACTTATTTTCTATCAAAAAAAAAAAATCTGTTTTGTAAATAAAGTTAGTGTTAGACCTCACAGATAACTTCTCTTGCAATTATCTGACATGCCACTAAGTGAACCACTTATATTTACATTCCACTGAGTGAATCCATTTATACTTTCACACCAAACTAATTTTTCAAACTGTATTTTTGTGTAACACCAATGAAATAAAAAGAATTAATACAGATCACAGTATGCACATGTAAATACTCCTTAGTAATGACAGGAGCAGCACTGTTATGTAGTGCTCTATTTCAGTGGCTGTTTGAATTGGTGACATTTTGGAGGAGTTAGAAAAAAAATACACCTATTGATATTCCAAAGAATATCAATATAAGAAAGTTAGAAGGGGAGTTCATTATGTTGGTGCATGCACATATAGTGACATTCACATATGCGTGAATGTACTAAGGAATTCTGGAGAAAATACAAATCACGGAAGGAGAAAAAAATACACCAAAATTGGAAAATAAATATTCAGGCTAACACAGTTTCCGCAGGTGGAAAAGACTGCATTGCAAACAGATACATATTTTGAAAACAAATGGTAGAATTACATGTAGTGAACAGAATGAGGTTTGTAAAGAAAACTGTACAGGTTTCTGTATGAGGATGCTCTTCTACAGACATAAAATTAAGTGACAAAGCAGTTGTTCTACAGTTTGGTCAGGTGAAGAATAATGAAAGAGCTGAAATGTAACAGGATACCTGCATGCTATGCCAGGGAAGCGACACCTTAAGATTAGTTGAAAGTGAAGCCTACTGGGTGGACTGAGATAATAGAAACAGACAGAGTCCAAGCACCGAGCTCAAAGACATCAAAGTGTTTTATGAAGAGTGACAAGCACAAGATGGGAGAAAGAAGAATAAAGAAAGTATCTGGAAAGCAAGTTGTCTTCCAATGATGAACAGAGGAAGTCTTCCGGAATAGTCTACTTTTGGCATCTTAAAGACAAAGAACAACTGCAATGTCTTCAATTCTAGCTGTTATTTCACATGCATTTTCAAGTACTAAGTAGAGCTCAGTAATATGTTGAGATTTATTTTACTATTAGAGTAGAAATGCAAAAAGAAGAATGAGAAAACAGAAGACTCTCAGTTAAATCTTCCTACAAATCTCCTTGTTTATCCTTTAATTGGTAGATTAAAGAGCACAAAACAGAACTATAAAAGAACACTTCAACTTTATTAGGCTGTTCTATTATTAATATTGCTTAAAATTTATAGGAAGCTCTATAAATGCACAGTGTTTTACAACAAATGAAAGGAACTCTGAAATCATGAACTGCAGTCTAATTTGAGGGGTGAGTTAATGTAAATGCCTTCAATCATCATTTACTATTAGCAGTTGTATCATTAATACACATCAACAAATCCACATTTTCAGAAACTGCAGTCAGATCTGCAACCGCAGAGATTCAACTGTTCCTTCACTTGCATTTTGCTTTGTTTTCTATAAAGCCCAAATACTCCTTTACAGAAGGTCATTGATGCTGTGACACTGACAAATGAGTGTCAGTTTCTGGGGATCTCACTGCCCACTTCCACTACTCTTAAGCCTTAAATTTACATCACTCTTAAGCCTTAAATTCACACTGTCCTCTTCCCAGGATCAGTCTTTAGTTGAAACAAACCTGCCACAATGCCACAGACTAAAGTGGCAAAACTAAAATTTTGTTTATTTCTTAAATATCTACAAAATCTTAAATACTGTCTTCAAATATAAGCATCAATGAATTTTTTTCTCAGAAGCGCCTAGGAGCTAGATTTGTAAGACAGCTATAAGTAACCTATGCACCTAAATACCTTGACAAAAAAGGAGTAAACAAACGTAACACTCCAGTCTACTTGACTGCTTCTCAAAATCAAGGTCACATCCAACAACAGTGGAAGTGAAGCCAATCCCCTGTTTGGCCATTTAACTATTTACTAGTCTAGAAAATAACATCTCTCTATTTAATGGCCATTTTATATTATACCTAAGATTACATTCTTTGGGAACTTGTAAAAAGCAATTAACTCCTTCCAACCTTTCCTCTCCAAATTCTCTAAACTGTTGCACTGAAAATTCAGCTCAAACAAGTTTGCTATTACATTGGTCAGTGTGATAATAAAAAAAAAGGGCAGGAGGTGCCACACTATCTTGAAAGCCAACAGAAAAAAAAAAAAAAAAAAGAAATACTCAGGAAAAGCAATCTGATTGTTTAAAGCAGTGACTTCACAAGAATTCCTCACATTAGGATGGTGTTTTATAGGTCTGGGTGATGTTTTTAGAAAAAGCAATACAAGACGAATGCCGAACAAAGCACAAAATGGCTGCTAATTTATATAGTGTTAAAATGCACAGAAAGTTCAAGGGTCTGGCATGTAAAGTGGAACTCTGAGATGAAAAAAAAAAAGTAGTTTATGGCAAGTATCTCAGAGTGGGAGTGAATGAGAAATTTTCTCCATTTAAATTATTCATGTTCTACAAGTTTTTTTCTAGAGCATATCATCAGGCACCAAAATGAACACAGTCATCCATCAACATAATCAAACACAACTGAAGCACATGATCAGAAATCCAACAACTGTCAGTACCAAAATTCAGAGCATCAGTACATCAGTAGTAACACTCTCACAGGTCAACACGGGTAACGGGTTTTAGGCCTGCAAAAGCTAATCTCTCTGGTTTTATTTCCTCCAGATATCATTATGGATGCAAAATGAGACAAAAAGAAATGTTTGCTGTTACTGTTTTTCAAAATAAGCTTTTATGTAATTTTTCTTGCCTCTACTTAAAAGTATATAACCATAAAAGATGGATTTTTTTTGTTGTTACTTCATTCTAATTTTTTTACCAAAACTTGGCATTAAAAGGAACCACAATGTCCTTTTTTTGTTTTTTTTTTTTCCCCCATCTTACTTTTGGCATTCTGTGGCCCAAAAATATGGAAAGAGAATTCCCTTTTACAATCACTAAGAAGCCTATTTCAAAACTTGTCTTTTAAGCATTATGAAATTCTATTCAGGATATGGTACCAAAATCATAATTGAAGGCTTGGAACCAATCTCTTCAACATAATACCATATGCAGACAACATAAAGCACCAAGCACAAATTCACAAATGCAACATTTGCAGTTACAGAATATCCACTGTCAAAAGACATTTGAGCAATAAGCAGGTACTTTTGCTTGTAACGTGTGAGTCGTGTAAGTAATTATTCCCGTATGATGATCAAACATTACCTGCATGCTGTTTGTGGTGCCTTAAGCTGTGTGACACCTTCCATTTGCTGCTTTGTAGCCTCCCTTTCCCAAGCAGGCCTGTGCTTGTCACCTACTTCTCCTGAGCTGCTGTAGCAGTTTCTCCCCTGTATCCCAAATGCTTTTTCCTTCTGTTCTTTAATTCCTCACTCTTTGCCTTATGTAACTCCATGCTATAATCTCTTCAGCCATCCCCACTAGCTTTTAGTTTACTGCTCTCATACTTGGCAGATCGCACAGCAGATAATAACTGTTTACAAATCCAGTACACAGTTCCCCAGCAATTTACATGTATAAAGCTTAATTTCCATTGTGCAACACCAGCACCTGATCACGTGTGCCCCAACCAACATTAGCAGTGCCAAAACAAGGAATGATCAAAGGAGAGCCCAAGTAGGTCCCTATTAGAACTACACAGTTACTATGAGAAATGTAGCTGGGGGGTACCTCCTTCTGCACTGGACAGGATGCCTGTCTGGGGACACTCCTCTTCCCAGCTGGCTGCTGGGGAGCAGTTCCCAGTTCTTTCTCCCTCTCTTCCTATTCTCTCCTAAGATAACTTTGAAGACAAGGTACACCATCAGTTTTGGACTCCATTAGTAAAGCGTTGTAAAACTCTCTCAACTTACTTTGTAGAGCAGCATGAATCAAATTGAGACTGGTATTCATAAAAACTGCATAATCCTTCTCCAAAACACAACACAAAATGGGAGGCTTCTTGTTATTTGATTACAGTAAATAAGCCCTGCCCATAACATGAATTAACTTATGTTAGGAAAGCAAAAGTTAGCAAAAAAAGAAAACACACCGGTGTCCCTAGACTATGCTATAATATTTCTACAATATCTTAAATGCTGCCCTACTCATAGTTTTAAGAGATCTTTATGAACCTTAAGCATGAAAGAACTAACTCAGTAAGACATGAGCTGTTATGAAACACAAAGAAGAAAAGCCATTGATATGTAGCTTGTTATCTAATATGCTGTTTAAACATGGAAGCAAATACACTGGTCCAGGTGCTAGTAATGAGGCTGGCAAGAGCTATAGAAAAGTCAATTAAATATGACCAATGAGGAAGATAGAATGGAAGCAGTCAACAGATAATTAAGAACTTTAAATAGCATCCATTCATTCTGATTAAAACGCCAAAAAATTACTGTGCTTTTTTGTTGTAAGAAGACCTTCAATTTAGTCAAATTGCTTTTTCAGTTGGAAGCTTAGGGAGATATGGATTTCAGCTCCAAGTAAAAGCTATCTCCTGTAACCTATTATGTTTCTAGTTACTGCTTAAATTGTACATTTATCTTTCAACAATAAACAAGAAAAATGACATTCTATTCTGTAATATTGTACCTTAGTCAAAACACTGGATCAAAATCATGTTTCCAAAGTTATTCAAGATAGATCCAAAATCATTTAACTTACTTAAATCACAGAAACAGATTAAATTCATCAGCTTGCATATATACATGATATCCATACCTTGATGCTAAATTTATTTAGCAAATAATTTAGGAAAATCATTTTACATGCCAGGCTAAGCACTTGGATAATCCCAGAGCTAACATCAAAAAGTTGCATTATAGGAAACATAAGGAAATGTGACAAAAATTATTACAAAATAAGGAGCTTGCTTTTCCTGTTTGGAAACACTAAAGTTCTGCATTTAGTTTATCAAAATGTGCTAATTTCTATGAAGTATAGTCTTCACTACCTTCTGTTTAATGCGTTTAAATATTTGGTGTTATATATCCAATCTCTTTCAGACTCTTGAAGTGGATGTATAAATCTGCTACTTTATACTCTGGTAAAATATTTTCTTCCTGGGTCTGGTCAGATAAAAGTGGTGTAATCTTTCTAAAAAAATGCAAGGAAGTTATTAGAAAATGCTTACTTTTGAATTCATTTTATTGATTTTGCCAGCTGTAGAGTTGCTTCTTCAATGCAAATATTTCTAAATGTAGTATATCCGGAAAGATATTTTAGGTGCTTTTATTAAAAATAAATACATTTAAATAGAAAAATATGTAGAAGACATAATTTGCTGAAAAATAAAATAGACATTGCAAGAAATACTGTATTCTAAACTTGCCAGATTTGACAAGAGAATGACAAATCAGATGCCAGCTGAGAGACCAATAAACTATTCAAGGGGAGTGTTAAAGAACTGGTATATAAATTGAAACTTTTGAATGTCCTAGCAAGTAATAAATTACTGGGCTTTTGATATTTTAAAGTGAACTTTGGAATCTAGAAAGATTAATTAATCTCCTTTAAAATGAATATGGAACACTGAAAACATATCTGTAAATTTATAGTTATTACAGATGATTAACTTGCTTTTCAAACAGCCTTTAATTATGTAACTTTAATGTCTGCTAATTGACTGCACTTTTGAGAGCTGAACATGAAAGTTCCTCATTTGCCATGTAACAAAACAGAGAATACGTAAGTTTTCTTATTAGAATGAACCTTCAGTTACACCTTTAGGAGGAGCAGGGTGTTTTTCTTTCATTCTTTCATTCTTTTTTTTTTTTTTTTTCTTTTTTATAATCTGGCTTTAGTAACCTAGTCCCAAGAGAAAACATACTATACTATATCCTAGATTATTTTTCTTCTTTTCTTTTTGTAGTATGCAAACTGTTAAGTTTCAAATAATATCAGCAACTGTCTCTACATTAAAAACAGGCATTACTAAGCAAAACCTGCCTAGTGTGATTCACTGAAATACTTACACTTCTGTATTTCACAATATATTCCAAAATGGGGGCACCTCCATCATCTTGTTTAGTTATGCTAAGTTTAAAACTCTTGCCACTTCCTGGTTGTCCGTGAATTGATGGGGGGCTTGGCTCCCCTAAATAACAAAAAAAGAAAAAAAAAAGTGGAAAAAAAATTTAGCAATGACAGAAACCTCAAATTACTAGTGGGAATAATCAAAATCTTTAGCACTGCAGAGTATCTTGAATGTTAAACAGTGTGTTCTAAACTAGGTTAATAATCTCACACAAGGAAAAAACTGATATCAAGTATGAAAGAGGTATCAGATTGTTTAAGACTTTCTGACTTTTTACACTTTCAAATGTAATTTACTTCAGAAATGATTTAGCCATCAATTCAGCAAGGCTGGTAAGCTGCTACTCACACTGAAATTTATGAGTAACACAGAAAAGCATTCTTAGTGTTAAGCACGAGCTTTAGTCCTATATTCCAGACCTGAACTGTAATAAGTATTAGATAAGTTGACTTTTCAGTAACTGTGTCAAGCCAAAATTAGATGTTTTTAAAGTAGTCTATATAAAGAATGAATGTAAAGAATAACATTTTGAAAAGAAGAAAAAATTTCTCTGTAATGGAAGGAGAAAAATAATCTTAAACATACAATTGATTGGTTAATTGCCAGCTTTTATCACTTTGCTAATGGCATTGCACAGACCAATTTTAATTTCTATATATAATTCCTATTGTAAAATTTCAAATCAGGTCCTAAATTAACACATCATAATTGTCTTCTATTCAAAATATCTGTAGATTTCCATTCACCCAGAGATATCTTGTTACTTTAGAAATATTTATAACATTTGTTATATTTGTGTTTATCTCTTGTCAAGGGAAAAAAATATTTAAATCTCATCACAGATTTTCCTAGCTTTCTGTCAGGTAACATATGTATCAGTTCTATCAATTTCTATTGCTTTTCTATCAGGTATAATGTGCTATATGAATAATAGCAAATTATTCTGTCATATATTATATTTAGAAAATACATATGCTTTAAACAAAAATAAATCTGAAAGCTGACAAGTTACAGGTTTTGGACAGAAGAAACTTGTCAATATGAATATTGACACAGAAAAACATAGAAATATTTTGTGTTATTTCTAGTTGCATGACTATTATTGTTCATTCCATTAGGGGCAGTATTCTTAGCTATACTGAGTAACATCCTACTCTGAAACCAGTTCAGTCACAACATTTTATGAGAGACAGATCTACCGATCTATTGCTGATGTATTTTCGTGTAACCTGAGCACTATACAGTGCTATCTGTAGTTCCTTTATTTTTAATTCTTCATTTGTGTTTCATTTATTCATTATTTTTTCCTGTTTAAAATTAATTTGGGGAAATAATTTTCATTAAAATCTTTCATCATTAAATCTGAATTTCTTGTCTATAAAGGTTACTATAAATATAGATTTGGCTTTGCATCATTTGCCACTTTCATATCATAGTTAAAACAATGTATTCTTATTATTTTTCTATAGCTTAAGGTTTTTGTTTTAGACTTGATAGTTACAAAACTTGTGGTAGCATGATCTGCTGGGAGAATGTCTCCAGAAAGGGCTAATTAATTTCTCCCAGATGTGTGTAATACTCTGTGTGTAAATGAGAAAAAGTCCTTCATCTGGTATATTTCATGTTCTGTGCTCTTGAATATAACATGAAGATTTGTCTGTCTCAAAAATACAAATAATTTAAGTCCATCCAATTTTAAGTTCATTCATATTATTCATTGGAGAGGATAAGAGAAACAAAATTTCAGAGAAACAATGTAGAGAAGACTGATGTTATATGCTGCTTCACAGTGTATAAACATAAACCATATTATCCACAGTGAATCATACTTGAAATTATTAGCTGATCCGGAAGCAACATACTCAAGTAAGAATTTACATTTTTATTTAATAGCACAAGTATTACTCACGGACAGGTAAGGTCTGAAATATCTCGATTTTGCTATATTCTCCTTGCCCTTTTCCATTTACAGCAGCTACTTTGATTTCATATGTCGTGTTTGGTTCCAAATTGCTGAGAACAACCATTGCTAAAGGAAAGGGAAAAAAATACAGAAACAAAATTTGATGAAGCAATGCATTTTAAAAAAGCCAATTTCATTTTATTTTTATTTTTTGCTTTACCTGCTTTACTCAGAGTCCAATTTTCAAGTAGTTTAATTTCAATTCCAGTGGTTTCAAACTTAGCTGTTTTTCTGAGTGCTAATAGTACCATTTTTTTTTTTCATCTGCATGCAAACATTGTTGTGAATGAGAAATTCAGGCTTCTGGAGGAATTTGATGTCAGTGTTATAGAAGTCATAGGCAATAATTAAGGACCTTGATGAGGGATTGCTGTTTTGTGTTCAGACTGTGAGCACAGGAGACACAAATCTGGCTCCAACTTGGCAATGGGCATCTGCTGCATGTTCAAGCCATATGCAAACAGTTCATGACTTGCCATTTCTCCCTTACTGGGGAGCAGTACCAACCATCCTTTGTCTATACTCCTGGATGCAGGTATAGTGAATTACTGGTGCTATTCTCGGACAGTTCAACCTAAAATGACAGGTGCTTATGATGAACAAAGGAAAAGTTCCAAGTTACCTACTAAGGACCTGAAAGTGAATTAAGTATGTTTGTAGATACTCAGGAAGAGGTGTATGCAAATGCATGTTACGTTATAACCAAAAAGTGTTTTGGGAAGCAAATCTGTTCAAATTTTGGACTTACAGTTTTCCTGTAACTTGAGAGAGAATACAATCCCTTCCCCTACTCCTTAGATGATTTCACAGAATCACAGAACCATTTAGGTAGGAAAAGACCTTTAAGATTGTCAAGTCCAACCATCCAAGTTTCCTAACATGTTCTTCAGTAAGTACCATGCCTTCAAAAATCCAGACTCAAGCCTTGGCAGCAATATTTCACAGAACCTGAACATGTCACTAGAACACCGCCTGTAAATGCCATCAGAAGCAGAAAACGAGGCAGAGAATGTTGCCCAAAATAATATTGTATAGCTCTAAGAAAATTGTTGCTGACAACGCATAGCAACAAATCCAGAAACAAAATGCAGAAAAAGGATACTGGATTCCAGGATCCTCTACAGGAATGCAGTACTGTACATTACCATAGTACTGTAAATTACTAATACCGACATTGAATATGCACATGGAAACTTAGATCCATAAAGAGGTCTTGGACCATTACCCTGTCTTTGCAAGAAAGCTTCCTTTTGCTGTCTCCACAGATGGCTTGCTGTTTGCCAGCTTTGAGCTCCCCAGATGTCAGGTTCATATCAGGGAATGGACATAAACTGGATGGACATTAGTTGAAGCACAACAATATTCGTCTTACCCAGAAAAGCAGATGCAGTGTTATCTTACAAGAGGAAACAGAACTCCGGTGTCTTGAGAAAAAGCCAGTAGTCTCTTTCTCAGTTTCTAAGGAACCTACTTCCTTTCAATATAAAGTAATATTTCAACAGTTGCTTTAGGTTTGCTTTTCTATATTTGATGAAAGGAGAATTATTTGTCAGCACTCTTATATTCTTTTGACTTCAGATTTACTAGAATTTCTATTTATTTTGTTTCTGCTGCAGAGGTCCCATTACATGTGGAGCTAAAGGGATTTAATTAAATTTTGAAAAACAGTAACTTCCACATTTTGCACTTTATTATGAGCACTTTGCATGAATTTTCCACTGAAAAAAATAATAACCATTTTCTTGTAAACAAAACAGTAGAATTGTATGCCTTCCAGCATGCAATCATTTTAAAGAGATTTAAAAATATCAAACCATAAAGTATAACCATTTTGTGAAAAAATAAAATACCACCATGAGAATAAGAATCAAATTTGGAGAAGAGAAGGATTATGACATATAACTTTCAGCTATGGTAAGATGGAATTTAAAACCTCAACCAAGCAGTAGCTGTGTTTGGCTTGCCTTTCAGCCATGATTATTTTCCAAGGCTGGATAATTTCATTGAAAAGAAACCTTAGGGCATACTAAAAATTAGTGTTACTGTAAATGCTTTTAAAACTTAAACAACATCAAAGCATGGATATGAGTCTACGCTTTATAAAACACGAACGTGTTAACTACATAAAACCTAAAGATCCAATTCTATAAACACTTGAGTGACTCCTGGGGCCTATCTAAATGAATAAAATTACTTATATATGCAGTATTTAAAGAATAAGCGTCTACTTTATAATCCCCTGAACAGCACTATGTGTCTGGATATAATGATTCTTACAAATACATTTATGAAATTAACCCAACTAAATCTCATGGCATAATATGCCCTCAAAAAGTAGAACCACTTGGTATCAGCAATGACATGACATGGACATGTTTTATAAACAGGAGAAAACTTATAAGCATGTCCTCCAGGAAAGCAAAGCAAAGAACCATAACTGATCAGGATATTTTAAATACTCCAGTTGAAAACCTAGAATAATTGAGAAAGATTAAGGAACCATCCCATTTTATGTTACAAAAATGCAGGGTTTAAAAGTAATCTAAGAGTAGTGAAAGCTTTCACTGCTTATTGTTTTATATTTTTGAAATATGTTTAGAATGAAAGCAAATGCTTAATAAAACAATTCACTTTTTTTTTTATTTTTTTTTTTTTTTGAGATATGTACCTGTCCTTGTAGTATCTGTTACAAAATCAATGTATTCATCTGTCTATATGTCAATGAAACTCTTAGAGGAGCCCATAGCTCACAGTCCTGGCCACAATGAATGTTTCAGTTTTCAGTGATCATCGAAGTAATTGCAAGTAAAATTTCAAATCATATTCTGAAAGAAATATAGTAATTTCACTTTCAGTATATGAATGTGAAAAAAGTAGTCCACTGCATACCATATGTGTGAATTATGCCATTGGCATATTCACTGGCATACATCAAGTCCCAAAGAACTGAGGTTCCTTAATCATATTGAGTCTTTTTATACTTCCTCTATCTATCTGCTTCTGTTTTTATATTGTCTTCCTAATCACAGCATCTGCATGCTTTCGCTGAAGCATTCCATTTTAACTTTTCTGGGATTATTCACACAGTTACGTTGAAGAGTAGACTCGGAAGAACTACTCCTATTAGAAGGAAAAACAGAAGATTCTCTTGTGAACTCTGTAGGTGTTTCAGGGCTCAAGTACTATGCTGCTCAACGGCATTTGTGTTTTTGACTTTTAAGAAGATAGGGAGGCTGAAAATCACATGGTACTCTTGCAGGAGATCATGACACAGCAAGTTACCAGTATTATGGTTTTGTTTCCTTATACTGTATAGAGAGTTTAAAACTTTTCTTTTTTTTTTTACAAGTTATGCAAAAAATAGTGTTTCAATTCTGTAGCAAAGAATTTTTAAAAAGCCAGAACAACCACAGAGAATTAAAACTCACCAAACAGAAAAATTCATTCTGACTTGGTCTGTGACAAGAAACGTAAAGATTAAGTAGTATTAAAAATAAAGCCCTTACTTTTTATTATATAGAGTTTTCTAACTTGCAAGCAGATCTAAGCCATTAAAGGATGAATGCGCTACAGAAAAAAAAAAAAAAGCCACAAAAAATGGAATATTAGATAGAAAGGATAGACCAAAATTCAGAACTCCATACTTAATAGTCAAACTATTTCAAATGCCGAGTATAAGCTTTTCAGATAGGTAAGTTTTATTGCAGAATATTAACTGCTACCAAGATGAAACACACGAAAATGATATCTGATGATTTGCTGTGAAATAAATCGTACCATAAATCCGACTCAGTAAAAACAAAAAAAAAATCAACAGCTTCTTTTCTAGTCCAGTGGTAGGTTGTTTACATTACCTTATTACAGAACAATGAGATGGGAAATGCCTGGTATATTAAACTGTGTTTTCACCAAAGGAAATCTGGCTCAGAAATCTTTAAGGACTGCAATATATTACATAAGCCACCACCAGAGTAAGGAAGGTTGGGGAACTAATAGAGTAGTTACACTACATTAATCCCAAAGTAGATCTTACATGAGGTTAATTAACAGAAATATTACTTCAATACTCATTGGAGAGCTACCTGTTGCATAGAAAAACGCTCTTCTCCTAGTTTTGATTTCAATCCTTTGTGGATGACAGCTCTAACTAAAGTAGGACATAAATTTATTTTGAAACACAGCAGCTGAGACACATCATTGCTGAAATATCATCTTCAGTCATAAATATTTCAGATAATGGCAGCAGTGCAAATTTTCTGTCAAAGAAGCATTACAGATTCTAGGAAGGGTTTTTCATATTTCTTTCCCTCTCGTCTGAATCTCCATTACCTATGCAGACTGAATTCAGTGCAGGTTAATAAGTGGAGTGTTTTGATTTAGCAAAATGTTGCTGCACCTTTTACTCATTTTTGACTACTCTCAAGGAAAACCTGAGTCCCCTGGAAATACCTAAATTTCTTTCAGAGGAAAAAATTAATAGCATTTTTCGCGGAGCTTAAACAGTTTTCTCTTTGTGGAGATAACTCATTTTCTTTTAAGAAAAGAAGATAAAGGACACAGGGGAGAGCAGTGAGGAACCCAAGGTAGTAAGACATGGGAGGAGAGCAGTGAGTAACCTATGGTAGCATAGTATTAAGGTTCTGTACAAATGCATCCTATATCTGTAGATATCACACATTGTGAGGAACGTCTCTCTGAACCTCTGTCTGCTTGGGATGAGCAACATGTTTTTGTCTAATTTACATGTTTGCACAATAGGAGGAAGGGCATAAAAGCTATTTTTCTACCTGAGGCTTACAGAGTTAGATCACAGACTTGTTGGCAAAATGAAGTTAGAACTTGCCACAGGCAGAGAAATACAGGAAAAACAACATAAAAACAGTTTTTGCAACACAATAAGCAACATGTTTATTCATATGCAGAAACAGTCGCACTGCCTCAGTTCCATCTGTCTGCCTTGCCTAAGTAACAATTAATTTCATAAATACTGATTCAACATCTGGCTATAAATGTCAGAATTCAACTAACACAAAGAAAAGAACTTTAATAATGAAAACATTTCAAGTGGTACATTATATATAAAAAAAAAAATAATGGTAGCCAATCCCACTGATACCAAAATTATTGGCATAAATTCCATCAATATATATGGAGACAGGATCAAGGCTTAAGTCATACCCTGATATGTATACTCAGAAAAGCACACAACCATTTTAAAAATCAGAAAGAATGACTCTGTCACCATTTTCCATCTTTGCACTATTACATATAATTATTGCATTCCTTTGCAATAAAAGTTGTAGTGGCTTAATTAATTGTAAATATAAGTTAATTACCTGTGAATAAAGATATATAGTATTGTAGATCAGATATAATTAATTCAGTAACATGAATAATTTCATTATAAAATACTTCTCAGAGGTTGATATTAAAAATGCACTTGGTAAAAATATTTTGTGAAGAGCCCTCAAAACGCAATTACTCTGTTAAACTCTGAATTTTTATTGGCTAGGATTCTGAGATGCTGGGTATACAAATTAAACCAGGAAGAGCATAAACACCCTCTAGCCATCCAGGAGATTACCTTTGATACCTATTTTTATTGAAATAAAACTAATAAATGAAATCTATATTATATATAGAATATTCTTTTATAATGAATCTGGTGGGAGAATTATAGTTATAAAATGTACAGTGCTATACATTAATGAAAACAAAGTAAGCAATCTTATATGCAAATATTATTTTCATTCATAACTTTTTCTTCCCTATCCTATTCCTACATGCTACACTTTATTTCACCAAAGGAGAACGAAAAGAGTAGGGAGAGGAGAAGTGACAAAAAGCAGTTTTATTTAATGATATTATGAAATGTAACAGAGAGAGGGCTGTGCTATCTCTTTGTTGCTAACCATTTTGTGTGACAGAAGGAAAACTCCATTCATAGTTACTCCATCATTCAATGACCTTGACAATACTTTCAGAATATTCTGTCCTCTAAGAACACTTCTGTTTTGTATTACAAAATGTAGATGAAGTTTGTATATGCATGAATATTCCATAAATGTGCTTTATCTTTTTGTAAGCAGATTGGCAATGTAAAATGGATGCAAATGAATACAATACTGATTTGAAAGGCAAAATTTGCAGCTGCACCATGCATCTCACTTATCAGCTATTCACATCTAATATTGCATTGCACAACTCTTTTCTTAACAAGATTTACACTTAGGAGCCAGATCAGCAAGACATATACATCGGATGAGCATGTTCACTGCAAATCTATTTGAGAGTGTACCATCATAGAAAGCTTGAAAAGGTCTAAATAGGGACTAGCCAAGAGTTGTCAGTAAAGCAGGAAAAAACATGAAATCACAATAAAGGAACACCACGTGAAAAATATTTGGAATATTTGGAAAACTGTAAACAGAATTACGAACTATTGAGAAGACGAGTAACCTCAGATATTGGCAGTGGTTATATCTGCATGACAGTTGCTTTTAGTTATGAACTCATGTTGTGAAGTAAATTTTCTGGGTTTTCTTCACGTTTCATGACATTTTATTCACCTTTGAATGTGAAAAGTACATTTAATTCTCCTGATGATTCAGGTCTGTATAAAAACCTGAAATACTTAAACCTAGCTTTCCCTTTACACTTCTCACTTTGCAGACTCTCTAATCCATCAATGTAATTGACTTTGAGATATTTATTTCTAATCCAACTTTTCCATCCACACGAGACTTTTAAACCCAAGATTAAGCTGGATGGAGGCCAAAAGTAGCACAGAGACAGAATTAGAGGGATGAATAACTAACATACATGCAGGCATACACACAAACTAATTTAAGTTTTTTTTTTCTTACCATTTAAAAGTAATCTATATTGCTTATAAGCTGCACCCATTCTTTAACTTTTTTTTGCAATTTTATGACATATTACAAATTGTATCATGCCATATTATCCCAAGAATTAAGATTTATTAAAATTAAGGGCTCTTTTATTCACACAATTTATTATTGTTGCAAACTATATCATTTTAGCTTATTAATATATACATGCAGTCCTACATTCTGATAATTTTCAGAGCTGTTTTAAGTTGCGAAAACTAATTTTGAATCAAGATAAACATAGTTTCTATTGAAAAAGAGATCCCATGAGGCCCACCAATAGTATCATATCTGATACAGGGAATGATCCTTTTTTATGGTTTATGCAATTTATTTTTACGGCAATAAATTATTGCCTATTGACTACAGACAATTTCTTAAATTAAACCACTCATTCAAGTCAATTTAACAGTATTATAATCAATGTAAAATTTTAGGATTCTCCAAATTGCGTATCATTTGCTGTGGTACAAGTTTGGTATAAAATTACAGCACATTCTGGTGGTTTGCTTTTATATATATTTTTTTTTCATCCAATTATTTAGTGGTCTTAGAGTGCTTGCCTGCAGGTCAGCTAAATGGAGAACCAGATTCTAAAGCTGAATTCACAACCCATAAATGTTTTCCATATGACTTATGCTATTATTTAAAATGTACAAAAATCTCTGAGACTTCATGTACTTCTAAATTTCTGGAGTACACACGTGATATTCCAGAAGTGCAGAAACACTCCTTAGGAATAGAAAGTGTCATTTTAGAATTGAATGTGATGAAAATTCTTGTCATAGAGAGCCAAATCTGACAGCAATGCCAAGGAATTGAGTGTCTCAAATACTTACTAAAAATATATGTTCCCACTCGAGCAGGCTAATGAGCATTTTTTCCTTCTGCTTTCACTGCTTGCAGTAAACGCTAATGTCTTGAAGATTTTTAACTATTAAAATAATTTTGAATGCTGACTAACCCTACCAAAATATTTGCAATTTATTTGTTTGATCTACAAACTAGGCTGCCATACTCTACTTAGTCATTAAGCCCATTAATAAAATTATTAATTTATATGGCCTTCTTATCTCTCAGAAGTCCATTTGTCATTCTTCCTAGTTTAATGGTGAAGCATTGTTACACTACCAGAAAGTCTTTAATAAGAAACCGGGTCCGATTTCATGCATTAGTACAAAGGAAGTGTACAGTATAAAACCTACAATGTAAGATGTAGTACATGAGAATGGTTATTAAGCCATATATTAGATTTCCTCTCCATGACAATAACAAGTAATTGCTATATTTTAACATAATTTCTTATTTTTGTTTCTGAAATCTCAGCAGAAAATCATACAGTGTGAGTTTCTAAAGTCTTCTGAAAGAATGTCTGCTCATCTGATGACTATCAAGAAGTCTTCCTTAAAGACAAAAAATGAAGTTCAGTAGCGTTACCCAAAAACCTGAGCAGTACATACAAAAAAAAAAAAAAAAAAAACCGCCACATTTTCATCAGTCATATACTCTGGGGCTCCCTACCCTGCACAGGCTCAGGCCACTGGCGGGCCAGGCTCCATCTCCCCGGAGCCCTGCCCTGCCCAGCCATGGGCTGACCCATCTGGGCCCACACATGGGCCCATGGCCTGGCCTGGCCTGGCCAAGGCCCAGCCCTGGTAGCAGGGAGCTGCCCAGTGCCCAGTGGCAGGTGCTGGGGCTGACCCGTGGGGTGCTGGGTGGCTCTGCAGCTGGTGGGGTGGTGGGGCAGGGCCTGCCTGCAGACCCTGCATGGCCCCCCTGGGAGCCTCCAGAGCCCTGGCCCACGGAGAGCCCCACCACGCCCTGGGACTATAGGGCTGAAATGTACTTGTAACAAGACAATTTTCATATTCAGCAGAGCATCTAGTAAGTGCAGGAAAATCTATCTACCATTTGCTTGCTGATCTCTTGGCGAACTATGCTAGTGTTGATTAAGACTTTTAAATCCCTAAATAGCCTGAAGTTTGCGTATCAGAATGATTACTTCACTTTTTGTGCTCTCCTTCAATAGCTGCAATCAGTGCGGCCTTTCAAATGAAATCTTCTTCATTATAAAAGACAAAGGAGAGGGAATAGGGAAGCAGATATTCTTGGATACAGCTCCAGGACTCCGGAATTTTTTCCTTAATTTGATCAGAAAACATTTCAAACTAGTACCGTTTAAGAAAAAAGCCAACATCTAAGGGAGACTTTGAAGAAACGGGCAAGGAGCATCCCAGATGAAATGAATTGCAAGCTATTTGAACAGATTTGCACAGAATTCATTTCATATTGCTTAATTTTCCTAATTAAACTTGCAAGAAGGCCTAACAGCTTCAGTTAGGATTTTTCATATAAATAAAAACAACTATAATCCTACTTCTAGAAGGCTTTATACATGGCTATTAGGTCATAATTATGAGAAAATTAATGACTTGTTAGTGTTAGTAGCAATTCATTTGAAAGCTTTTTGAAACATCAATCATTTGCTAACACTTTATTTATAAACTAACTTCTATAACTACCTTGCCATGATGTTTGTTCCATTTAAAAATATATATATATTGTTCATTTTATCGGTTTATAGCTGTTCTTTATTGACTGTATGAAGACAACCACACCATTCCTCCTGGTCACAGCACAGGGGGACCAGAAGACCCACTTCAGCCTTGACAGTCCCTGTATTGGAAGACTAACAGTCTTTCAGGCACTACTTTCACCAGCATGTATGTTCTTCTGCCTTTCCCCATTAAAGACAGTCTTGGAATTTACACATTACCTACACTGTGGCAAGAAAGGGCTGCAGTACTGTTTTATTGCTCCTGAGTTAAATCAATCTGACCAAAAGCAATCCTGTAAAATTGCAGCACGGTTTAGCACTGGCTGCTGGGAAAAAAATCATGAGTCATGCATTATGTATGCATCATTACTCGAGTTGTGCAAGCAGTTAACCATACCTGTGTAAAAGGGTTTATATCTGAATCTCAACCATAAGCCTGTCTCAAAAATTTGAACAGACAAAAACAGTGATTTTGTTTCCATTAAAGAATATTGACCAAGTATGGAAATTATGATGACTGAACTACAAGCTGTAACACAGAATACTAACTACATGTAGTCTAAACACCATCCTCCCTCAAACCTCTCTCAGCCAAGCAGGTATTGAGGTATCGCAGGAAAGTGGTCCTTAGCACAATGAGAAACTGCCTCTAAAGCATGTAATATTTTTTATCATTCAAAAGACTTACAAGTATCTTTAATGTCTTAAGGAAGGATAAAGAAAAAAAAAAAAAAAAAGCCTTCACTCTAATAAAAGCTTCATTAAAAATGTTTTCGTGAACTGAAAATAGGGATTCAGAAGAGGGTATCTCAGTGTTACCTACCATGAAAATGTAAATAAGCCCAGAAAGAATGAAGAGAGGTTTAAGTGGATGTTTTAGAAGACTTGCTAAAACCCTCACAGGAAACAGGAAAAGGATGATGTTTTCAAAAAGACTCCAGTTACAGTTAACAGTATTGTCATAAAAAATACACTAGTACTGTTTTTTTCAATCTCCATCTTGGAGGACCTTTTCTGCTCTCGGCTGTTCAGTCCTTGTTTTGGCAACATATCTTTTTTTTTTTTGGGGGGGGCCATGTAGTATGTTACAAATAGAACAAAATTTTAACTCATGGAGTATCTGCAAGAGTTTCTGATAAATGCCTTTTTGATCCCTTTTGATTTCCCTATCAAATTATGTAGTGTAGAATCAACAAGGTTTACAAAACAAGATGCCTCCTGCTTAGCAAATAAATTCTGAAGTAGCTTTTCATCTCTAACACAGTAGTTCATAGATAAATTCAGAGAAATATAGGGTATACATATATATATTTTATCAGATAAATTTATTGCCAATTCATTGAAGAAAGCAGCTAAGGGAAAAAAAAGCCTCAAATGTGGTCCAAAACATATCACTAAAAGGGAAGAGGTACACCAATATCCATTAATATTATATTAATTAATTATATTAATTATATATTATATATTATATTATATATTATATATATTATATTATATATATTATATTATATTAATTAATGATGATGGGATGTGAAAGAGAAAGAGATAAAAAACTTTAGATCATATCCTACACTTATTCTCCCCTCACAGTGGTGATAGCTGCAAAACAATTAATCTCCAGCCGTATATATCATAACACTGTTGGGGTTGCTTTAACTTGCACTACCTGTTAAAAACACTGGAGAGTAAATATAGATGCAGGGGATTACTCATCTGTTAAAAATACTTTGTTAATGTTAATCTGTCTAAATACCCTCCCTGGGCATGTACAAAGAACTCTTGTCTATTCTGGGAGGCTTACAGAAGTGATAAGAAGGCCTTTAGAGAAGTGAAAAGACGGCATAGACCTGGTAATGAACTGTACCCATTTGTAGCATCCCCACCAATATAATAGATACAAAACAATATAATATCCAACAAATGTATATAATGCATCACTTGTTGAACAATACTTTATAGATATGCTTTTGAAACAGATATAATGAAGATAAACAGGCATGTAGAAAAGTTCCTAAGTAGTTAAAAATCAGTAGTTAATCCCCAGGATAAAATATCATGTAATAGCTTACTCAAAATTTTAAGTTAATTGCGTATGTAATGCATATTCTCAAACTAACTCCTCTGTGATTTCTACTATCTTTGAAATTTATAGCTTCAAACATACTCTTTGTCTCTACTTGACAGGAAAATGAAAAAAATGTGAAATAATCATGAATTTATTCACCAAAATTATGTAAAACTAAAAATTAACTGTTGACATTAGATCAGAGCAAGATTCTGATCGGTGCTAGGAGGTCTGATTTTATTAACATCAACTGAAGATACAACTGCTGGACTACGAATAATGGAGAAACAGAGGATCAATTAGCACACACTTGAATTCTTTTTCTTTGATATTCTTTCAATTAAAATACTTCAATTTATTTTTTGTAGACTTACTTTGAACTCCATGGGAGCGAACTATCTTCCAGGTTTCTGAGGCTACCTCTTTTACATCCACTTGGTAATGATGAATGGGCACACCTCCATGTGAATCTGGCTTATTGAATGAAACTTTGGCAGTGGTTTGTGACAACTCTAAAACCCGTACTCCATAAGGATTTGATGGCACATCTAGAAAAGTACAAACATCGATTCAATAATCAACAGCAACAAGGCAGACCTAAACTAACAGTTGATAATTTACCCCAAGAAGTCTCCTTAGCATCTTGAAGGGGAAAGAAAACATTGAACATGATGAAATAATGTTTGCTTTAGATAAACAACTTAAGCTTTCTAATATGAAGCTGTAAGAAAGCTACATTTATTTTCTTGTATGGTAAAGTCATGACAAACATTTTCCATTTCTGTCTTTTATAATATGATCTTTTTTAATAGCTAACTTTGTCACAGGCAAATATAAATGCTGATTGATTAGTTTACTGTATAATTATGTAAAGGAGAATAACAAACTTAAATCATATTTAACAACAGGAACAGTTCTGGTAAATAGATCATTCAGAGTCTGAATTCTTCTAAATGAGACTATGACGAGAAACTGTAGAAATCATTTGGCCATTTTCATGAAACTCTGAAACACAGCTGAAAATATAAATCCTTTTTTTTTTTCTTTTTCTTTTTTTTTTTTTTTAAATAGACTGGGTCCCAACCTACTAGCAAGAAATTTTAAAATAAGGTTTCTTTTCTCTTTTCAGTTTAAGAAATATTTACAAACTAGGTTAAAAGAAAGATTTTCTCTGAAATCAAAAGCAAATACATTGTTTTCAAAGTAGAATAGAACTAGGAAAATAAAGCAGGTGTTTGTACTGTTGAAATGCTAGACATGAAATAAAGGTGAAAAATTAACCTTAGGGTCAGTACATCCTCCAAAATGGAAACATTATCTTACTCTTACAGTGTATGACCAAGCTATCAAACAGAAGACAAAAAACTAACTTTTCTAATTGTCCTAGGTTATAAAGTGTTAGAATTACAAAAATATGTAGTGAAAATACTAGGAAGAATTTCTTGTTCTGTGGACTGAGAATCAAGGATTTGAAACACTTATATATTCTATTCTAATACATTTGACATTTATTTGCATATCTGCTTGCAGATTTGACATTGTTTTTGTCTCTCTGGTATGGAAAGTATGTTTATAAAGAAAAGCAAGAGCTTGAGCCAAAGCTGATCATTCAGTCAGTGGGTACTGAGCCATTTGCATAAAATGTAGTCTGTATTCAAGGGCTGTCAGGCAGTTGGGAATAAAAAGAGAATCAATCTGAACTTCAGCCAGTACTGGTACTTGAATGAAAATGAGCCAAAAATTGTTATAAAATATTAAGAATGGGTTTTAGGACACACTCGGCCATGAATTCTCATGAAAAGGACACCTGCCAAAGATGCTCTAAAGGGGATGATTTATCTAACCTTTCAATAATCAGGTACCTATATTTTTCCAGAGAAAAAATCTCTTAGCAGAGTTGAGTGCCTGAATGCTAATATCATACCTCTGTGAATTCTTACAGTTAGCATTTCTGACTATAGGTCTCCTGAAACCTCCAATGGTTGGTGCTCACTGGGTTAAAAACAGCATAGATATATTTACAAGGATGAATATTTTTCATATCTTTTACTTAAAGACACAACTAAATGAATCCATGAAGTTTAAGATTTAGGCAGAACGCAAATCTCATCTTGAGGGATTCAAACCTTCAAATACTTTCTTATTCAAGGAAGCTTTTCTATCACCAGGATATGGGATGTTGCAGGAAATTTTCACCCTTCTTACTGAAGTTGTATTTTTCTACAGAAAGGAATTCAAGATTCATAGGCAAACAGAATATGGCAGAATGTAACCAAATAAGCTATACATCAAGGAGAAAAGAGAACAGGGTTTTGAATCTTTTTTGAAAGGGTTGCTTAATACTTTGCTTAGGTAATCAAAATATCCATACTTTAAACTAAAATTGATCAAAAGGTGGTTTGTTTTCTAAGAAAAGGAAAGTGTGTTGAAAAAAAAATTTTTTTTTTTTTAATGATCACTCAGAAGAAAAACTAGTTCTATGAGTTGCTTGCTAAGTAACCATTGATCCCAAATTCAGAAGAGGATAAGGATTAGAACCAAATTTTGACCTTTCTCCTCCAGATTCTCGTTACAGTTGAGAGCACTAAGCTTTTTCCTGTTAGCATTAGTAACTTAAGCACTGTCCTGTGGACAGCTTCTTTTCTCTCTCTCATTCTGTTCTGACAGGAGAGGGAAAAATCCAGCATAAGTATGCCAGCAAAGCAGGCCAGGATAGCCAAAGTAAAGTAGCATAGCACTGTATGAGAGATGCAGAAACCAACTGCATGCAGAGATGAATATGGCTCTCCAGTACTGAAGATGAATGGCCTTCGCTAATTTTGAGCTAAAACATGGTATGGATACCTACAGTATTATGAATAGTTCCTAAACACTTTTACTTCCTTTTCTGTTGTTAAAAGAGCTCAAAATAGAAACAAATTATTTTGTATAAGGTTGAATGAATATTTAATTTCACTGAGATTAGTTTCATGTTCCTTTTTGTATGCTCTTTTTATGAGTCAATTCACTGTTATTTCTGTTTGGATCAAAACAATTTTTTGGTCAATGGTGTGAATCAAATACACTTTATTTACATATCCATTCTATTCCTGAATTTCAAAATGTTAAGGAGCTCTCTTTTCCTTGTGTGTTTATGTCTGCATATGATTAACTATAATAAACATGGCATAGGAAGCAGACATCCTTAAGGAACCTTACATTCTCTACTGAGGATTCAAGAATAATTTCTGCCAAATGAAGATATGGTTCCATTTGGTAGTAAACAAAAAATGAAGCTCCAGTGAAAACCCAGTAAAATCTTTTGCATAACTAGCATAATGCTATGTGTTTAAAACTCATTGTAAAATGTATCCACAATATTATTTTATATATGCATCCCATAATATAAGCTACCCATATATGTGTAGGTAACTTTTATACAATTTTCAGAGTTGAACTACATCAGTGTTTTATTTTAAGAAAGAATGAATCACCTGAATAAAATATAACAGGAGACACATTCCTAGTCAAAATAAGAAAGAAATAATAGAGACTCCATTGAAAAAGAGCGAAATACCTACCAACTCCTTCAGATTAGGTAAATCTATAACATTTTTCCCAAAGAAGATCATTAGCAGCATAATGAACTGAATCTAATTTAGTAGTTCTCTATTGAGCATGAATTTGATCATGCAAAGTAAACAGCTCTCTGGTCCCGATCTACCTAAACACTTCAGCATTTGAGCTCTCTGTTCCCTGTCAGCTGAAATTATTTAGAGCAGATTTTTGTGTTAGAATTGTAAGGCTTTGGCTCAGTGTTTAGCAGGAGTAAAGAATAATTTGCAAGGTTATGTACACTGAAGTCTGCCCCTGGAAGGACAGAACTGTGGATGCTTCTTGTTCTTCTACTTTCTAAAACCAAACCAAACCAACCAGTGAATCTTCTAAGAGGTTAGCTATGGGCAGTGATTACTTTTTTCATATACTGTTATGGATATAAGCTGAAGTACTATACTGTAGAAAAAAAGTGTGGACAGATGTAGGTATAGTCTCTTTAGAAGTTCCACTGATATCTTTGGTGTCATTAAACTGCTGTCAAAACATGGGATAATTGAACAACAGTTCAGCTTATAAATTATAATGTCATTAAAAAAAAAAAGTATCAGTCAACTTCATTTTCTTTCCACACTATTTCTCTGCTAATGTATGATGTCAAAGAATTACTTAAAAATAAAAGAAAAAAGGACCCCAAAATATTAAGTGGAAAATTGCACTTAATATATTAGGTACTCAGTGCATAAAGCTGGTTAGCACACATGAACTTTGTGATGCATTGGCCTTAATTAAGTAGAAATTGGTTTAGTTCCAAGAACAGTACTGCAGCTGATAGAGAAATACACACGGAATTATGAGTACATATTTATCTCCACAGCTATGTAAATACTCTTTCAAGCCTATTACATTTTACTCAACCCATTCAATAAATGACCAGTCTTTATCACCAGAGATTTTCTTTTCAAGCTACTTTTTGGATAGTTTTATGGAGGAATATAATTTTATTTCTGGGAGTTTAGCAGTCCTGGTATAAATGGAAGAAAGAAGTAATGGTGTGGGAGTACGTTGTGGGGTCAGAGATTTATCTTCCAGTTAGTTCTTGTCTCATTATCTCCTGTCAACACATTCCTACTACAGTTCTGCAGCTTTTCCTGACTCCATACATCTGGCATATATACTGACTATGTCTAAATGCTGAATATAAGTACTATCAGGAGCATAGCAGGGAAAGAGATGCAGCAGGGAGTACATCTTTGGAGTTAAAGATCTTGGTGAAACAGTTCTTCCTTGTGCATCCTTGGAATGGAAAAAAAAAATTCAATATTAAATGTACAGATAAGGTCCAGTCTTGCCTTGATGTCTTTGATTGGGGAAAACTACAATAAATTTATTTTATCATATCACTGGGGGTTCTGGAAAAATAAGGAATGGATAAGGAACCAGGACCACAGCTCACACATAAATACATAAATAATAAAGAAAAATAAGATACATGCACATAAAGCAAAAACAATTGCAGTGCTGACAGTTTTACACACATGCTTATTGAATAGATTATGATATTGAATATATTGAATATATATTGAATATATTTTTGAATATATATTGAATATATTTTTACTATTACATATCCTTTAGCTGATGCTGATACAGAAGATGTACATGGCAAGTTTTAGGGCTGAGATCTAGATTTTAGATCTGCCCATGTTTTATGAAGGTAAATGGGCATTAGGCAGCAGCAAGGCAAAAGTTATACAAAAAAAAAAAAAAAAAAAAAAAAGCAGCCCAGCAATCCTAAAACAGTCAGTAAGACCCCAAAGCACTGTTTTGGCACAGAACATGACTACCTTCTTTTGTTGTATTATTTTCCAGGGAAAATAAAGTCCTATTTCTTTAATTTTATTTTACCTGTATGAAAACAGGAATATATGGAGAAACAAGGAACAACATCCATTAACCAGTCCCAAAGTGCCAGCACCAAAAATCCAGATTAGTAAACTGTTAAATTTGATACTATAGTTCTTGTCACTTATGGATCAACCTTTTTAAATCTTGAACATCAACTGATTCCATGAGACTGTTTACAGGATATAATTTCTGTGAAGCTCATTTATTGTCTTTCCCATTTCTTCATTTGCTCTTGATGTCATTATTCCCCATCTTCACTGACTTTCTGTGTATACAGGAGACTTAAGATATATTTGATAATTTGATTAATTGGGAATTCTTGATGTCTAATGACATCATAGAATGCATTTTAATTTTCCTTTTTGATTCTCTGTAACATTGCTTTAGAATGGAAACAGATATAGCATCTCTCATTTCTTAAAGTTTTATTATACGTTACCATTAACATTAAAATTTATTATATGTTACCATTTCCTAAATGCTGTAAGATCCTTGGTATTCTATGGTAAACTGTGCAAAACATGAAATGGATGATTTGGCAAGACAAGTTTGTAATTCATCATCAGAGCTGTACGATGCAACTAATTTTCAAACTGTATGCACTTCTTATTGGTGTGGTTTCTGCCAACAGTTGCTCCTGTTAACACTATGTCACTGTAGGTCTCCGTGCTTAGCTGCAATTCCAGGCATGATGTGGTGAGATGTTCAAATTTCATCAAAAATAAAAGTATCCTCCTATGTGCAAAGACTGAAAGAAAAACTAAGGCAAAAAGGCAAATCAACTATTCATCTGAACTTTCAACCCCTTTCCTGTCACAGAAGAGAGGAAAGAAGGGGAAAGGGAAGTCTAGAGAAAGTAAGGCCAGGAGAGCCTTGGAGGTGAATCATGGTTTACATTTAGGGTCTCTGGATTCAGTCTAACTTTATACTGTCATGTGCAAAATACACATCAATATCGAAAGGAAAGAATTGAAAAAAAAATCCAGTTTAGCTGTGTCATAACTTCAACATTTACCATTTTAAGATAGTAAATTATCTATTCCAACAACATTGTACTAGATCATTGATAGCCATACAGTTTTCTATTTGTCTACCCAAAAGCATTTGAAATAACAATAATGAGATCTCAACAAAAAGGAAAAATGCTTTACTAGTTAATAAAATCTACCTACATACTGACATTTCACATTATCTACGACTAAACTTGATCTGGGCAAATCTAGGAATATCTGTGCTCACCTCAGGCTCTGAAAGCCATTGGGACAATCTGCCAAGCTCACCTGCTTGTCAAAGCCTAAGCCTGTCATAGAGAAAAAACAGAGTATAAGTAGACTTCTAAAACAAAAGCTGTGGATGTGATGTGAGGCAATTCATTTGCAGTGGCAAGAAATGAAAAAGACTGTGGATCTTCTTGTATTTTACATGTTACTCACACACCAATTTAAATGCTTAAGCAATGAGAAAAGAGGATGTCACTCATGGTGTTTTCAAGGGTTGATCACTACCAGTCAGGTGCTGAGCACGCGTAAGTAAGCCTTCAATAAGCACTGAAGATTCTCAGCATTTTGCAAGTAATGGCACCTTTCAGTGTGAAAGCTTGAATAGGTTGCGGTTCTTCAGTTGCTGTGAAAGATTTAAATGACAGTATCCAGAGTTCAGGATGATTTAGTAGCTCTGTATAATTACAGCGAGCAAGTATAGTTCTTCTGTCATACACACTGCTATGGTTGCAAATCTAAATTTTGAAAGAAATCTTTTTCTGTCACCAATAAGCTGTATTTCTTAAGGAGGGGCAAAAGAAAAAATATAATGATATCGTGCCATATGATCACGTTTTAACTAGTAGTAATAAAAAAAAAAAACACAAACAACAACACCAAAAAAAAACAGTTTGAATCTTCTGAAAAAAAAAAAAAAAAAACAAAGCAGAAAAATGGAACAAAACATGAAGCAATAAGTCATTCCTGCAGAATTTTAAGAGAAAACAATTCAGTAAAATGATTGTTATTTGTAAAATTTACCCTAGCAGGATACTTTGCTTATTACAGTCTCCTAGCTGGAAGAAGTATTTATTTTTCTCTGACAGATCCATTGGAATAGTCTGTTACACCCCAGCATTAGTACTTACAGTCAAAGTGACAGGGAAATCCAGGCTCTATTTAAATGCATGAAAATAATGTTTATTTGGGAAATATCAGTCATTAGGACTTCCTGATTTACTGAAGTAAAACAATAGGGGTAGTAAAACTAGGAAGAAAGCTGCATACAGCATTTTGTTCCTGTAATTATGATGATGTTTCTATCCTCTCTCTCCCTGACTATTTTTCATTTCCAGTCAACGTTAGCTTAAATGCAGAAATTATAACAGAGAAATACATGTTTTATTTGCTGTTTTTTTTTTTTCCCCACCAAAAAAAGGCTATTTAGGTACAAATGCTAACAATGTCAGTCTTTCAAGATAGTGTATATTATGCATTACACTGCTGTAAGGATTATCCAGCGCAATGGAGTCCTGACGCCCTCAAACCCCACATAAATACTATACCACAATGACATATTAAGGATATATGTTCATCATAATTACTACAAAATTTAAATTTATTCTATTTTCTATTTCATTTCATGTTATAGAATGTCCATACATAGCTCATACTTAACATAATAACTTCCCATAATGCTTTGTTAATTTCACTAAATATATACCGATTTACCTTTATTTGCTTACAACCCCAATACATAACTTTCAAAATTGCTGATAACGTTTTCTGTGGAATTGACTGAAAAATGTTAAACAAACTCTTGCAAAAATAGAGAATAGTAAGCTGTTTGAAATACTGGAATCAGTAACATCTCTGACATAGCTGTGTTAAAAAGCCAAAACAGCTTGTATGGAGTTATTTTCTCTCGTTCGCATTTCCAGGGGCTCTCATGTGAGAATTAGCTGAAATAAAACGCATTATTAAAATACCATGTTGTTTTTCAATTAATAATGAGAAACATTTTGTATTAAAATTAATTATGTATAAAAGCAAGAAATAAATATATCGCTAAAATAATAATCCTGTAGCATCACTGAGCTGTGACGTTATTGTCTGTTTTGCAAAATTAGGAAATATTCAGCAGATACAAAATATCTACTGAGATGCTACCATATGTATACACATCTTTATAAAAAAACAGTGCACAGCAGTAACCAGAATCTGACTGCCTCTGTTTCCATTGGCACAATTGCTCCATTTTTTCATTGTCTTTTGTCCTGAGAGGTAAGACACCTGAAGGATTTTTCCTTCCATTTTCTAACATCTATGTTCATGGCTTTAAAAAGGGCTTCTAGTGGCAAGTTTTCTGTTTTTGAGAGGAACTGAGAAATCATTCTTAGCAGATTTCATACTACCCTTCTACTGCTTTTCTTTTCCAGTGGAGCCTCACATGCATCGAGTCTTACGGATAATACTCCAGAGGCCAACGTAGCACCTAGCACTGCAGAAGAACAAGCAGAGCAAATGCTGCAGCTGAATCAATAGATATATGTGTTGCCCCAAAGAGAAAGCCAGGCTGAAGAGAAATAAACGTAACCTGTCTAAAATCAGGGGATTAGGTGCAGTCCTCGTTTGATGGATTTAATAGAAGTCTACAAATCCTATGCCAGTCACAATATTTACAAAATTGGATCCTTAGTTTCTAGAGGGTTGTCTATTTCCTAAATTAAAGGAGGACAAAAATAACATACAGATAATAGATATAGTTTACCAATTCAAATCAACACTAACTTTCTATAAATCTTGAGATTTCTTAACCAGAGACAGAATAGTTGGTAGAGAAATTAGTTAATAGTGTTTTTCATTAAAATTTAGAGCTTTTCTATTACTACCTTAATTTTGAACGTCACAAGAAGTATTCTTTTTTGTATATTTAAAGCCATAAGTAGTATTGATGAACTGTTATAATCATAATTTTAGCCTTTTTTATGGAAACTCAAGTGTTCAAGTGGTTCCATTGAAATAAATGGGACAAATGAGGTAAATGATCATGAACATGAATGAAGACCCTACAAACTGTTCTTTTCTACAACTTCTTTTCACACACACACAAAAAAAATAAAATAAACAAACAAAAAAAATGGTTTGGGGTATGAATTAGCTTGTGATTTTCCTTAAATTGGGGAGAGTTTTGTAAGGCAGAATATAAATTTATTGCAGGAAATTAGGACTGGATTGGGACTAAGTAACATGCAAAAGGAAGAGTTAATAGTAGAGTGTAGCATGTAGCTACCAAAGGACAATCAGATTTGAAACACAGCAAATGAAAAAGTTATCAAATGAAGAAGAATGGATCTTCTGTATGATATAAAATCTTGCCACATCAAAATCTGTTGTTTTTTAAAAGAAAAACTATATTTGCCTATTTTAGGAAGTTAACTGCTTTGGCCACAGAACAAAGACAAAAGAAAGAGAGTACAGTATTCATGGTAAATGAATATAAATATAAATATATTATAGTATAGTGTAGCATATAAAATATATTTAAATATATATAGAGAGAGTTAATGGTAAATGGTGTGTTAGAAATAATTTCCTTAGAAGAAATGGGAAAAAATTTCAAAGCTGTGAACAGCTTAGACCTAAGAAACTTCTTAATAAACAAAACAACCACTTTTTGTAACTCCTGAGACACTAAAAGAAAATAATTGCCCTATTGAGCAGTACTATAAAAATTAAAACAATTGGTAGCGTAAAAGAGGCTGTGATTGGACACTCACATTTCAGCAATGTACCCACAAAGGTCCTCCTAGTAATAGGGCTCCAAAGAGTTTATTTTTTTTTATTCAAAAAATATAACAAAAAATTACAGCCGAAACATTCAAGATCATAAAAAATATACAAGCCCTAAGTTAAAAAAAATATATACAAGACTGGAAGTGCTCTAATCTTTATTTCTACCTCTACCTTGCAAATCTATCAGCCAGTCTGGCAGTATGGTATGACCTCAAAGTTCCATGAAGAAAATGATCTATAACAACGCATTGTAAGGGGTGTATAGCTTTCAGTTTGACTGTAACTTTATTACTGTAAACTACATTATAAATCCATAGATGTCATTAAAGGTGGAACAATTTGCATCACCTAAGAATGTAAATCCACATGTCGGGAGATGTCAAAGCTTGCTGAATAAGTGTTGGTCCATTCCTCAACAAAATATCATTGAAAGAAATGCTAAGAAACTCTCATTTAATATTAGTTAATAGTTAATCCTGCTGAAGTTGAAACACACAGTCATATTTTTATATTTGCCTAAGCAATGATAGATGGACCTAAAAATATTCATAAGTTCTTTAACAACTGATTATAAAACATTTCCGAGCTTAAATTAACTCTGTCTAGCACACCAGGTCAAATTCTGCTTTTAAATAACTAGAACTGCAAATGATAAAAATTCTTTGCTCAAGTATTTCAGTCTTTTCTCTTTGGTTTCTCAAGAAAATACAGGAAAGAAAAAGGAAAAGGATTTTCCTACGTCTTCCTTATTTTTACTGCCTGCAAGCCATATGTCTATCCACTGAGGTAATGAAGACACACTGTTAAAATGTAGGATGTAATAAGGGCAAAGGAAAAAAGTTAACATAATTACATTTCTTCAATTTTCAGAAGGGCTTAAAATTAAATTCAAAGAACATTCATATTTTGAGGGAATTGGCTTATTTTCCTTCAAACTGCTACTCTACTTTTAGAGGATTAAAATTAACTGCAAACATTCCATCGGAATCAAATAAACAGAGAAAATTGTGTCTGAACTTTGTTTTGATGAAAAGAGAAGAAAGATTTAAATAAACTTGTGAACGGTTTTTTAACTTACCAGCTTGACCAAGTGTATACTCCTGATATCTTGTTCCTATTCTGTTTGTGGCTGTACAGTTATACCGTCCAAAATCACTGTCAGATGTGGGAGCAATCTTTAAAATGAATACAATTTGAAAATATTACTTTCTATTCAAATAATAAAGTTCTTTTAAAAAATCAGAAATGCAAATATGTTCTATTTAACCAATATGCAGATGAGTTCTTACTTCAGCCTGTCTAGTATATTCCCCAAAATACAGATCTAGATTCACCCTTTTTCATGTTAAACTCCCCCTTTTCAAATTCAAATTAGGAAATCAAATAATGGGAAATGGTGACATTGTTTATCTCTATAATTTCACTTTTGAACAAGGAAGGAAAAAATTAATAAACTGCACATTTGTTCACAAAGACAATATTTGCACATATTTTGATTAAACTAAGCAATGATAGGTCTGAAAATTGCTGTTCCTATAGATAATGCAAGGATAATATTTTGCTTTTTTTAGTTTATGGGATTCACAATACACTAGAAATTCAGGGGTAAAAAAGAAAAGTTGCCAGGGAGCAGCATAAGCTTTCTTTGTAGTTAATCTAGTGGCTCTATAACATTTATTCTAGGTGGCATGGGTCTGTATTGACTTGTCAAAATAGCACCGAAGGGTGGATTAACTGCCAACCTATATAAATGAGCAGAACACATTTCAGTGATAGTCCAAACTTTTCTTTAAGGGAACTGTGGAGACTGTTTCTTGGAAAGCTGTGGTTTTGCAAGTGTCAAGTTATCAAAAGCCTCTTTCCTCCATGTAATTTAACATTTGAACCATGTAAAAAAATGATGTTTCAATTAATGTCAGTTAATGTCATTTTTTTTCCTGCAGAATTATTAAGGTAGTCCTGATGACTCCACCCAGTTCAATCAAAATAACTGAAATCCACTTCGAGAGGACTGTAAAACTCATTGGGAGAGGTTAAAGCTAATACGGAATCAAACAATCAAGAATGGTTTGGATTGGAAAGGGCCTTAAAGATCATCTAATTCCAACCCCCTTGCCATAGGCATGGACACCTCTCACTAGACCACGTTGCTCAAAGCCCCATCCAGCCTGGCCTTTAACACTTCCATGGATGGGGCATTCACAGCTTCTCTGGGCAACTTGTTTCAGTGCCTCACCATCCTCCAATAAACAATTTCTTCCTAATATTTAATCTAAATATACCATTTTTTTAGTTTAAAACCATTACTCCTTGTTCTATCACTACCTGCCCTGACAAAGAGTCCCTTTCCTGCTTTCTTGTAGGCCCCCTTTAGGTACTGGAAGACTTGTATAAGGTCTCCCCGGAGCCTTCTCTTCTCCAGGCTGATCAACCCCAACTCCCTCAACCTGTGTTAATAGGAAAGATGCTCCAACACCTAGATCATCTTTGCGGTCCTCCTGTGGACTCACTCCAACAGGTCCATGTCCTTCTTGTGCTGGGGGCCCACAGCTGAACCCAGTGCTCCAGGTGGAGTCTCATGAGAGCAGAGCAGAGGGGAAGAATCACCTCCCTCGACCTGCTGGTCATGTTGCTTTTGATGCAGCCCAGGATATGGTTGGCTTTCTGAGCTGCAAGTGCACATTGCCAACTCTTGTTGAGCTTCTCATCCACCAACACCCCCAGGCCCTTCTCCTCAGGGATGCTTTCAATCCATTCTCTGCCCAGCCTGTATTCGTGCTTGGGATTGTCCCAGCCCAGTTGCAGGACCTTGCACTTGGCCTTGTTGAACTTCAAGAGGTTTGCACAGGCCCTCTTCTCAGGCCTGTCAAAGTCCCCCTGGATGGCAGAAGTCCCTCTGGTAAACCGTGCCACACAGCCTGGTGTCATCGTCAAACTTTCTGGGGGTGCACTCGGTCCCACTGTCCATGTCACCAACAAAGATGTCAAACAGCACCAATCCCAATACTGACCCAGGGGTCAATATTGGAACACCCCTTGTTACTGATCTCTACTTGGACATTAAGCCATTGATGTCAACTCTCTGAGTGTGATCACCCAGCCAATTGATTAATATGTGATGAGGTAAGTAAAAACCATTCATGCTTACCAAGATTTAGCTAACCTGAGCAAACTCACTAAAACCAGAAGCTACATATGAGTTCTCAAGCAAAATAAAGGATCAGTTATTAGAATGACTGAATATTTCCTTTCTGTCTTCTTCCCACAACATAACACAGATCTGTAAATTTATAGTTAATTCCTGTAAAGGCTACAGAGAGCAGATAATGATTTGCTATCATAGACCATTTCTCATCAGATAAATGAATTCATTTGTAATCATACATGTATAAATCAGCTTGTCATTTATTTCAAAATTCTTTATGTCATTATGCTCTATTCTGACATTGTATTACATAATGATGCACATTCTCTTGCTCCCCTCTTATCCAATTTCCCATGGGACAATCACTTAACATCTCACAGAAAACTAGACTTTTCTATTACAAGTAACGCTTCTTCTGAAAGAAGCAACAAAATAACACACATACCGTAAATTTCAAGAAATGAGGTTCATTGTTTGGACTTTAGGAAGAAGACACAGCTTATTTCAGAATATCATATACCTCTTGCTTGGGATCTGATGTAGGACCCCCACTCGTATTAGCCCTACAGCTTCTGAACCGTTTTTCCTATGGCAACTGAGAAAAATATGCTGAAGCTGCTAATACTAGATTTAAATGAAGAAAGCTAATTTCCTCCACACTTCTCACATTCAGTCAGGAGAGAGTATCTAGTTGCTGTAACACGTGAGACCAGGACTGGAGATAGCGGTTGAATACACTTTGTTGTGAAATCATTAATCAAGGAACATGACTTGTTGTACATTACTATTCAGTAGTTCACTATTTAGTCAAGATGATACGTTTAGAGACAATAATAAATAAAGATAATAATAATAATAATAATAATAATAGCCATCTAAACCAACTGCAGTTTAGTTTCACTTTCTCCTTCTGGTTTGGTCTTGACTGAAGCCACACATACATTTTTGTATATACCAAGCACCTACCAGATAGTCACTTTAATTATTACTATCAACCCGATGGATTAATATTATATTTATGCATTTATTTACTTGCAATAAATGAAAGTCACATTAGCGTTCAGTGCAGATGCAAAACTGAACACAAGCCATGTAAATAAGGTTTATTTTCCAAATGTTCACAAGAAATGTGGAGATAAATCAGTTCATACATAGTTTTTATGTTTTGTTTTGTTTTTTTTAAAGACCTTTACTTATTAAATTATAAATCTTAACCTTAAGCACACTGCATAAGACTTACAATGGTGCCAAACTGAAGAAATGAATTTACTAATGTCACAATGTTGATTTCCTTTTTAAGCCTTACCTCTAGAATCAGCTTTCTTCCTGCACTGTAGGTCTTCAGATGTGTTGTATTTTTTACAGGTAGAACTAATTTTCCTCTCTTCCACTGAATTGTGGCAGATGGATTTGCCAGCACTTCACATGTTATATTGATGGGATTGCCTTCCCAAGAGTAATGCATGGTTTGATTTGACACAAATGTTGGAGCATCTGAAAAAAGAAAGTAATACACAAATATGTTAACTGTTTTAGTATAAAACATACCGTATAACTCTATTGAAGTACTAATCTTCTAAAGTTTTAACTGAATGCTGTTTCAATTTATTACTAACCGTGGCAACATCAGTGTTCAACCCTGAGTTTTTTAAGCTCTTATTTTCATAGGTTTCTCCTCTGCTGAAATTGTTTCAGCTGAAATTCTCAGGAAGAGAAAACTTGCTAATTATATTTAACATTAGGCAATATCAGGCCCTTGAAAGATCTGCCTCAGAAATGACAAAAACTGTTTCATCCCAATGATGAGAAACTCTCCAGCCAGACTCTGGGAAAGGCACAGTACATTTTGTTAGGGTGCATTATTACATGATGTTTAGGGTTCAGTGCACGAAAGTAATAGGCAGGTTCCTTCTCTTGTGACATCTGCAGGTGGATGTGTGGATGTGGCCCTGGGTTCAATGTTCAGTCAGCACACTGACTTCCCAAGCTGTTTATTACTTCCCAATGGCTGGTGACAAAGGGAGTTGCAGTATGAAACATATATGTACACTGTTCAGTTGCTGATTTTATAGAGTCTCCTTTTGCCGTGGAGAAATTACACCCACTCACTGAATGTTCATAGATGTGTAAATGCTTCACCAATTTCCTATCAGATCATATACTTTATGAAACCTTTCTAAAGAAAGACACTTGGCTGTGTAAATAAACCTAGAATAAAATAATGAAAGAAAAAAGAACACCTAAAATATTGCTATGCATTTTACCTACTTCAGATAAAACATTGTGCATATCAGTATGCTTTCTATTTAGGATAATCGTCATATCAGTTCCTTAAGAAATCATCAAGCTACAGACAAAGAGATGGTGCATCTTCCTCACAAACCTTGCCTGTAAATGGCTATACTAAGCATGCAGCCAAACACTGAATCGGATCCAGAGAAAACTGCTGGCTTGCAAACTAATTATATTTTTCAGATCACAATGCCAGCAGTGACAAGGCTCTTGCATTCTACTCACTGTTTCCCTGGAAAACAGAAGCAGTTTAATGGTCTCCAGAAATGAGCAGGAGTGGTTCTCTCCTGCTCCTCTGCTTCTGTCTTAGGTATATCATATTTTTGTCTATTAAATATTTATTTTGAAATCAATTTTCCATTATAATCGCACTCTTATTATAGTTTAAGAGTATTAAGTAAATATCATTTATATTACTGAAAGTGAAGGAAACACAGTTCTTAAAGAGAATTATCAGTTATAGCTGGTGCCATGGTATCTCTTTTTAATACTTGAACCATATATATTTCGATAAATAGTTGTTAAATGCTTCTAGTTGTGTCTCTGGAAATTCTGTTCTAGTCTTCTCACAATTAGTTTAACTTTAGACTAGAAAATTTCTAGTAGGTCTATCAGAGACTAGAACACATTTGACTTAACAGTAGAATTTAGCTTCAAGAATAGTTTTAAACTACTTTCTTGTTTCTGAAGTACGTTTTCAACTTCTTTTTGTGTTTACCTTTGTGCAAAAATGTAACTTTTTGGTTTTATTATGCTTCTGGTGCATGCATACATACAGGCTGAGATCAGAGAAAACTGTCATCTGTTCTAAGCACAGATAGTCTACTACATAGCTCAACATATTTTTTTAATAAATATTCAGCCCTTATTTTTGTAAGAAAGGAGATGATTTCATCCAAGTAAGTGAAGTATGGCTTCATATAATTTTATTTACAAGACACAGGAGCTCTTCTTTCCTTTTCAGATGTTACGGTAAGTAATTCTACTGCTCTTTGATTCTCATAGACCTTTAAAAACATATTTAAACATCTAAATATCTTCTTGCAAAGAATGGACTAATAAAGAGTATTCAGGATATGACATCACAAAAATGGAGCTCTGTGAAGATAAAAGCAAACTTTGCATATGCCTGTTTTATGCTTAGGTATGATCAGGAACGTCAGAACGCCCAGTCAGACACTTGGCTTCTGGAAATGAAGTTAGCAGTGGGATCCACCTGAAGGAAAACTGCATGAACTGACTTCTTCCTGGAGGACAGCTTTTGCACTGAATGTGTGTTCAACATATGGGTCAGAAATCTCATCACAGTGCGCATGAGACACAAAATGAAGTCATTTAACAACAGATTTTAAATAAGCTCTGTCCTCCATAATGGACAATTTCTCAAAGTAACTTCACTTTATCAATGAACACTGGCATGAATGTGGCAGATAGAAAGATGTTCCGTCAGAACCCAAGTAACTGATGGTTAACATGATGGATCACATGGTTTGATGCTTTCTGATGCTTTCTGTTAATTTAAGTAAACATTGGGCCAATTCATATCCTACTTACAAGACTTACATGTGAAAAAGGAGTGTCCAGTTCCTGTAGGTACAAGCATTTAAGAGAGTAGTGACTTTTGGTTCAAACTGCTCTGTCTTCTAAAGGCAGATTTTGGATCACTGTACTATCTGTCTACTTATATTTTAAAAGAGTAGGCCAGTTATGGACTGTCATCTACACATGACTACAGATACTAACAGGTTTAGCATCTTAAATCACAAAAAGCCCTTCAGATAAAGCTATATCAAAATCAACAACTCCAAAATGCAAAGCATTGCTAAATAAAATTAGCTTTATGTTTTCTCTCTCAAAAGATTGGAAAAAAAGGCTTTGCAGCAATTTCCCCAGCAGTTGAAAGATCCGATATAGCCAAAAGTAGAAGATACTTGCAGGCAAATCATCTTAAATAACATGATCTTTGATTTGCTAGTCAGGAGTAAATAACTGGAGTGATGTTTCATACAAAGAAAATAGCTCTGGAAATATTTTTTTAAAGTACAAATAAAAGATATTCTTATACATTGTTAGATATTTCTTATAAAATAACAAAAAAAAAAGAGAATGAAATATATAAGGACATTTTCTTTTTTCTTGTATACTTTCATTGCTAGCTGTAGTATAGTGTGCTTAAATGGTTACAAAATTGGTATTTATCAAACAGAAACATGTTTAGTATTGTCATGATTTTGGGTGCAACAGTTAATTTTCTCTATAGTGGCTCACACAATGTTGTGTTTAGGATTTTTGATGAAAACAGTGTTTATAACACACCAATGTTTCTAGTTGTTGCAAAGCAGTGCTTGCACAGAGCCAAGGCCTTTTCTGTTTCTCATGCTGCCCTGCCAGCAAGGATGCTGGGTGTGCACCAGGAGCTGGAAGGGGACACAGCCAGGACAGCTGGCCTCAACTTACCAAAGGGATGTCCCATGCCATGTGGCATCATGCTCAGCAATAAAAGCTGGGTTAAAGAAGGAGGAAAGGGGGGACATTTGGAGTGATGGTGTTTGTCTTCCCAAGGAACCATTACACTCGATGAGCCTTGCTAAACCACAAGTGGCTGAGCACCTGCCTGCCAGTGGGAAGTAGTGAATGAATTCCTAGTTTTGCTTTGCTTGTACATGCAGCTTTTGCTTTCCATAGTAAACTTTATCTCAACCCATGAGTTCTCACACTTTTACCTTTCCATTTCTTGCTCCCATCCCACCTGGGGAGAGTGAGCAAGTGGCCATGTGGCACTTAGTTGCCTGCCAGGTTGAACTACATCAGTCCTTTTGGCACCCAGTGTTGGGCTTGAAGGATTCAAGATGATGAGAGATTTGATTGCAATGTGGAGTGTGCTAGACCAAATTTACAGATGCTATAGCTGTTTAGATGCTAATTTTCAGGCTCCTCTGCTTGATAGGGGCTTGCTTGCCATACTGTATGGTAGAATCCAGTGCTTGTTAGTGGATGCTTTTGCTTCTGCCATTTGCTCTACACCTTATCATCTTGCTTTGCTGTGCCTGGGAACATTTTGATAACAGTTATGGCCATCCACGTGGCCATAACAGGTCATCAGTGCTGTTCCTGTGCTGTTGTACTGGACAGGCTGGAAATCCAAACTGAACTTGAATCAGAGGGACTGTGACCACGCAGGAACACAAACACACTGAAATCTCTCTGGCCATGGATTAAGTCCACTCTGAAGCAAAGTACCCCTCAAAGCATCTGTGGCCATGGATAAGACCACGACACAGCAGGTGTCTGAAGGGGCCTCTGAAGTGACTATGGCCAATAGAAAAGGCTGCACCAGAGCAAATGTACCTTGAAGCGACGGCGGCTACATTTAAGTCCGTGCTGCAGCAGGTATTTTTCTGAGGAGGCTGTGGCCTGATACTAAGTCCACACCAGAACAGGCAGACCTCCAAGCATCTGTGGCTGTGGATAAAAGTCCACCACACAGTAGGTAGACTTCTGAGAGGGCTGTGGCCAATGGACAAACCCAGGCTGGATCAGGGGTGAGGGGAGGAGTTCATTGCAATGCTAAACCCTATGGCCTGGTCCAAAAGAACAAGGGGTGGAGATTGTAATGGATGTGCCTTTAAACTGTTGTAACCCATGATTTGAGTTGCATGTTACAAGAAGTCCTATAGCAGGGACCTCTCAAGCCAATGGGCAATGAGCCTCACAAGACACAGTGCAAGTGCAGCAGTGACCCGAACTGAGCTGGCTTTGGTGTCCAGTAACTCCACGCAATGCACTGCCTCTCCTGTGCTGAGTGACCACTGTAACAGAAACTGACAGGTCAGCACTACAATTATGAGATGTAGTTACCCATATACTGTACAAGAAGATTGTGTAGGAGAAGCAAACTCTGACCTGAAAAGTGTCTCTAGCATTTAAATATCCTTATTAGGCGTAATGTCTCAGAACAGTGATTCAAGAACAGACCCATATATCATGTCTCATTCAGAATGTAATTCAATTAACAACTTCAAAGATCCAGCTCTGGTGTATGTTAATAGTTATACACAAAATTGGATATGGCAAATTACCTGATTCAGCACATGTCCAGAGAGCTGTAATAGCAAACTGGTGTGCAGAATCAGATTTGTACTTCTTCATTTAAGAATGTAGATTTTCAAACTTTTGACTATTTGTTCCTCAAATAATTCATCTTCCTGGATCATACAGTGAAAATATATGGCAGATTGTCAGGTCTAAGATGCTGGATGTTTCCTGTACTATATTTTTGGAAGACTCTATCTTAGATGGTTAATAGTGTCATGTATTTCCCATCATCAAGAGCTCAATAAACTGCATCCTGTAACAAATCTAGTACTTTCATTACCATCCATCCTGTTAAAGCACCTTAAATTTTTGTAACTCCGCCCAATTTGATTAACAGCCTTCTATCTTTCTCTTGTATTTTCTCCCTCTTGCCTGTTTGGCAATAGCCAATATTCTGAAATCACTAGCTCTTCCTTGGAGATAAAGTAGAACCTCCCACGACAGGTACAATAATTGTCACGTATTCTTTATAACAAGAATAATTTTAGAAAGACCTCAACAAACGAAGCCAGGTGATTAGATTTTGATATATAATCATCCTTAGGAGGAAGATAGAATGTACAGTGTTCATGGTTACTAACTTTCACAATTTTCCTTCCACTATCATGATCATGTGGCTGCAAGGAAGACCTTGTAAATCTGAATGTGAAATTTTGAGACAGAAAAGCAAATGAAACTTACCACATAGTAGAATTTAAGTTTCATGATTACTAGCTAAAATGAGAGGGCTTTTTTAGAATCTGACTTTTTTACAGATGGACATATTACTTTCACAGCAGGTACAGTAATGTTTTCTTTCCCCTTCCCGTTTGTTTTGGTTCTTCTCCACATGCATATAATAAAACAGATGATATTCATTTTATAGTTTATGCAAAAGTAGTAGTCCCCTCTTACTGAACAGGCTAGTCCTTGGTCACCTTGACTATGATGTTATTTTTGATACACAAACATCACTCTAATTTCTCCATCTCCATAAGAATAGGTACAAAATTAGTTGTCATGAAGATAAGGTACCTTTCTGCTAAATGCAATGCATGTCATTGATGATAGCAACTTCAACCTTAACAATGGGCAATGAATGCCTGCATCGTTCTGGTGCTTGGTGCTGGCAGATACACAGAAATTCAATGTATTTTTCTCTGAATTACACTTGATGTTAAGGAAGAAAGTATTTGGTTGATCACTTTAAAAAAAAATAAAATGCCAGCTTCATAGAAATATCTTCTGTGAATGGATTAACTTGTCTAAAATTTTTATGTTACTGCTGGGATATGGTTTTCAGGGTGGCAGTTTAATCTCTTCAGTTATTTCGGTTTCACTAAGTTTAATCTGAATTCATAGTATCCTGATTTACTGATGCATGATTTCTAAAAATCTGTGGTCTTGTGAGTTGTACAGATCTCTGATATTTACATTAGATACTTCTAATTTAACAACCAGAAATAGAGGCAAGATATTCCCTGCAAACAACTGCTGTGAATTCTACTATTTGTTTTCTGTAAGGCCACTCTGAGTTAATGTTAGTGTAACTATTTTTTCAAAGATTTATTTTGGGGTAAGAAGTGTAGAAAATGTTTGCCAGATGGAGAAAAATGGTAATAAAATTATAGCTACATAAAATAACCTATTATGTCAATACTGATTTTTAAAAGAAACAGTCTGCGTATATCTGTTGGCCATTTTCTGCCAGTAAATATCTAGGAACACTGGCCATATGAACTAGAACAAGATCTCTTCCCCTCCAGATCTCTCACACTAATAATTTTTATTTTAGTAGTAAAATATTCATGCATTATCAATTAGTGACATGTCATTGTTGGATGGCATCAGTATGTATCAAAATTTCAATTGCTACCTGTATTTCAGGACAGAATTACTGGAGTAATTTAGGATGATCAGACTTCTGACATCATATATTAGATTACATAATTCTGACATAGCCAGAAGTAAGCCACAATGTCTTTCTCAAATCACGACGCTAACTCCCACCTCTTCTCCTATCCCACTTTTCACATTTTAAGAACAAAATCCAGCTTCATATATTTACATTCTGTATTTTCCTGCCTGTCATCCTTATCTCCATGTCTCCTATTGATCTCTTCCCTCTATTCCCTAATATCTATCTATCTATCTATCTATCTATCTATCTATCTATCTATCTATCTATCTATCTATCTATCTATCTATCTTTCTATCTATCTCTCTACCTACCTACCTACCTACCTACCTACTATATTCCCAAATCATGACAGTTGTTCCTATATGGAGCAGGGACTCTCAGCCTTAGCATCTGTTCACTTTATTTTTACACACAGTGCTGTCCAGAAAACAAAAAAATCTCTAAGTAATTTTTAGGAATGGAATAAAAATCCCAACAGCATTGCTGAAATTACCTTGTATATCCTATATATTATCCTGTATATTATCCTATATATTCTATTGTATTTTCAAAGTATGAAAATCTCAGTTTAAAATTTGTGTGTTAATTATCAATGAAAACATTTAACATTTAGCCCTCTGAGACGAACTCATAAAGTAGAACCATCCTGAAGAAAACATCAGAAAATTACTTATTGTGTGCATGTGTTTTTTTAACCTTTACTTATATAGTTGAATATGTGAAAAATTATGGCACTAAACAAAGATGTTGAAGAAAATATATGTACTAAAAAAAAAGACTAAATTATCTGAAGAGAAACAAAATAAAACCTAGAAAAAATATATTCAAACCAACAAGCCATTAAAAATATACTTAAAATGATACCAAGCTCATTGTAAGGTAAACAAAACCATGTTGTATTAGGAAAAAATTAGAGACGTTCTTGATATGAATGTAATATTTTAACAAGTCATAGACATACATAGGCCAAAAGTTTTTAAGATGGAAATTCTGCTCTATGGTATTATTACACCCTATTGGGCTAACGAATAGGTAGATTTACTATACAGATGTAGAAATTATAATTTTACATTTATTGTGGCAGAATCAGAAAAAGACAACAAAGCTGCATTCATCACTGCTTCAGTACAGGGAGACTTGGTAAAATGTTTTTTGCCAAGTGACTTTATGCAATAATCCTCATATTTTGCTCAGAATTCAACATTTTTATCCCCTTTAAGCCACTGCAATGGCATACCAAATTTTCTTCTATGTAAGAGCAAAAAGCGGACAAAAAAGGAAAATTTTACGTCTTAATTAGTAACATTCTTGAGCTCCAAACTCATATCAGAATAACTACATGTATTTCATGATGCTGAACATTAACCTACTCAATCTCTGTTTTCTCATTTTAAGCTATAAATTTGACAGGAAGAAAGGTAACCAAGACCAATAGTATTTTACAAGAAAAGATGTAAAATCTTCTAGAATACTTCAACATTTTGTTTCTATTGGTGGTTTTTGATAGTTTTTTTTTTTTTCTTAGACCATATGATTGTGTTTATTTGTTTTGTTTTCTGGCTCTGATAACAAGATAGGGCTGGACCATCATGATTTAATTGTGTGGTAATTGAGTCCCCAAGAGATGGGACTGTTTAGCCTGGCTAAAAGAAGGCTAGGGGGAGATCTCATCAATGTGCACAAATATCTGAAAGGAAGACATAAAGAATACGGAGCCAGGCTCTTTTCAGTGGTGCCCAGTGACAGGACAAGAGGCAATCCCTTCCAACCTCAAACATTCAGTGATTATGTGAATAGTGGGATGTTCCTACACTGACTTATTTTAAAAGAAACTGAATCCAAAGTACGAACTGTCACATTTTTCAGAATTCATGATAGGAATAGGTAGCTGGAATTCTACTTCATATCAAATAGGTTATAACATCTGTAACATAACTGCCCATAGTAGCATTATCTTCACTAATTCAAAGCTTTCTTTCCTTGACATTAGGTAGACTTTGTGGTTCAAATTATTCAGTCTGCTTTTAAGTAATTCTGTGTCTTTTCAAAAGTATAAAATGAACAGCATGAATCCAAAGCACCTGCATTAACTGCAGTGCTAAGCAGATGACTAACATAACAAAGTGGAAAGACCTAAAGGACTAATCTATTCGTAAAGAAAAGCTGAATACTATAACAGTAATGTGACTGATTTCAAGTTGTGGTAGTTGGGTAGTGTCAAGCTGAGTAGTATAATAAATACTGTACAAGTTTATTTAAAGATAAATAGTATGCTGCACATGCTACATGATTTTGTTTGGTATCACTGAAATAATGTTGGTAATTAATAAGGAATATAACTACAAAATTCATGTTTGGACAAAAATTTGTAGTAAGCAAATCTTCTAATTTTTAGAAGAAACCCTAAATTACTTAAATTCCAGAAATTGCTTTCTAAGAAGTCATATTTGTCAGCCACTCATGTGGCTGGTCTCATACAAAAATGTACCATATTACCAAATGTAATATGCTCGTGATAGCCTATTACAGCCCACAACACTAATCTTTATGTATAGTGATGAAGCAGGTATCAGGACATCTTTACTGAGAATAATACCTTGAAAAAAGATGACCTGTTATATCCAGTAAGTCAAAATTATTATTATTATTTTTAAATTCTTCAATTCTAATCACTGCAGTGAATTATTTGTAGAAATACACCCAAGAAATAATGTGTTCTCTCATCACAATTTTTCTTGTTTTAATTAGGTCTGTATTGTGTTCTTTGTTTGTTTGTTTTATATTCCCTTATCTCCTTCACATTTAGCATTTAGTTTCAGAACAAATATATCTCAGCTAAAAACACAATGGTACCATATAGAAATGTAAACATTTGCATAGGAAAACTGTGACTTTGAAAGGCACGTGATCGTATTGTATGTATGATCACTTTGTAACTCACTAGGATTTGTACACTGTACCTCCTCAGGCCCTTCTGAAAACCTCCTCATCATCAGAATACCTACTGCTATATCTATTTTTGTATCTATTTCTATCATGTTTTTATTAAAAAAAAAAAAAGAAAAAAGAAAAAAGAAATAGCTGTCTATCCATGAGAAATATGTTGCTAATTGCTACAAACACATCTTAATACCCAATACCTAGTATACATCATATATGCCAACTTTTCAATCAGTTGATTCAGTTCGCAGTAGTAACAATGATGTTTATTATTAATAATAATAAATCCAACATACACTAGGCTTCATATGTATAACCAAAACTTGCAGTTAATGATATCTATTAGTAAATAATAATTTTATCTTCTTTTTCATGTACTTCTTAAGTATTCTTTTTTTTTTCTTTTATTTTTTTCATAGTAAATACAAGGAAAACTAAACATAACTAAACACAAAAAAGATTTTGTAGGAAGAAATCCTTTTAAGTGACTCTGGCTTCTCTACAATTCATGTCTATCTAACATTTATTTCAGATTAAAGGCTGGGTTAACTGTGCCTGAACAGTATCAAACTGATAATCTCTTCCTGTCCTGGCAAACTGCTCTTATCATCAAAAGTAACCCCAACAGAGAACAAGGATAAAGTATAGAAACTCTGTGCAATCTTGCTGTCAGTTTAAGTCTCTGATAAGGGTCAGTAAGTAAAAGCATGAGACAGTGACACCAGGGCATCCTGTGACTCGATTAGTCCTGTTAGACTGCACTGCCATTTGAAAATGTGACAGCAACATGCTCCTCTCCTGACTACATAAATTAGCAAACATATTAAAAAAAAGATTAAGAATTAATCAATTAATTAAGATTATTAAAGAAGATTACTGTACTTGTGTTGTTAGTTTATAGAATGGTATTAGGTGCACTGGTTAGCTATATCTAGGAGCTATGGAACAATATGTACAATTAGACCTTGCTTATTTATTTATATTTTAATTTTAAAGTAGTTATTGAGGTTTATGCTAGAATACCATTAAATAATACAAATTCTGCTAAAATGGCCCACTAGTGATTATGCAAAGAGCTATCCATACTTGAAAAAAAATCCTTCTCAAAAATGGGTTTGAAGAGAATAAAACCAGAATCATTGAAATTATTTTGAAGATTTTTCAGATCTGCAATTTGGTAAATTAATAATTGGAAAAAAATATATAAACAACCCTGATAGCAACATTTGTAATTACAGTCAATATGCTGAAAAAAGATCACTTGGAGAATAATACAAAGGGAGTCAAAACATTTATTTGATACCAACTTCACAGAATCTCATACAACTCCCCTCTCTTTTCCCATTTTGCTATGACTACCAATAAATTTTTTAGTTTTTGAAAATCTAACTTCTGCTGAAAGTCTCTAACCTGCAACTTATGAAGTGAAATAGCCAGAATGAAAGATAACTATGACACTTGCTACAAAAAAATATATATATATTTGTAGTTCAGAAAAGCACGTCTAGTACTTAAGACTACACCGCATTGTATGGAACCAGTGGTAAGAAGGTACTAATAGATTCTTTTATAGAGACTGTTTCATCACAGAAATTTATGACAGAAACTAGATTGATGGGGGATGAGGCCAGAATGAAGACAATTTCCTCTGAGGACACTATTTTATGGACAGAAATTGTTGTCATTAGACAAGTGCTTTGTTGCCTGGGCAGGACAAACAGGATACAGTTGGAGTTCATGTAACAGTGCAAAGTTATTTCCAATGCAAATTAAAAACTGCTCTGACTGGTAAACCTGAATACCAACAGAGACAGACTTCTGTTGTATCACCCCCAAAATACATGCACTGCATTACAAAATTACCTGACACGTAATGGATATGAAAATATTTCTACTTCTGTTCACTTTTTTTCCAGCACAGATGTTCTCTGAATACTTGGTTTAAACTTCAATAACAGTTAAAGTTTCAAAAAATGAAAATTCTAGTTTTAGACATTTCATAATTTTATGTTAAATAAAAATGCTGTGTTATAAATTAAAAATCATCACTACAATGTGTCATCTATATTATGATAAAATAATATTTCTATGTTTTAAAAACTTCTTTATCAGAAGACTTCTGAGCTGTAAAAAGTTTTACGTTGTATTAAAAAGTGTATCTACATCAGCATAAATACAGAATTAAAACAATATGCTAATCCATTTTCACATACATGTATTTGATTGTTCCCATACATATTACAGTTAAGCCTGCCACACAATTCACATTAATTCAATTGTAATATATTACTTTTAAATTCATAGCATTATGTCCAAAAATTTCACTCTGAAAGATGTCTTAGATGACATCAATGATACCTGAAACGTGTCTTAGATGACATTCTATCAATCCAGAATTTTTGTTATGGACTTTAATATGAATTCTGTTCTGTTAATGACTTCTTCCATTTCTTTTGCTAACATTTCATAAAATGTGACAAATCCTATATTTCCCTTGTTAGTACCAAAAAAAAAAATATATATATATTGAATTTTAAAGCATAATAGCTACATAATGCTAATTAACATATTTTTCATATTATTTTACGCGTACAGTAGGATACGATTTGGAATTTTACAGATATTTTGAAGGAGCTTCACTGAACTTTAATTTTTATCTAGTAAAATATTTTTTCCTTTAATACATATAAAATAAATAATTATCAGCGCACCAGGTGTCATTAAAGACTGAGTCATTAAAGAAAAAATATTTTAAATATGCTCCCAAAAGAACTTTTGCAAATTACTTTGCAAAGTTTCAAATTCCTTCAAATGTCTATTTATTGAAAAACAGATATGTTAAAGCTATTAATGAACACTGTATTTATTTCTTAGGCCTTCTGGGTTGGCAAATCATCGCATTTTTAACATCCAGTTAGAACTTTGAAATTTTCTTGTTTTCTTTTCAGATTTATTTCCTATATAAATATCCACTGCTGGCTTGTGAAAATGATGGAACATGCAACTGTATACTGAAGTCACTTTCAAAACTCCTCAAGACATCACTCAGTTGACAGTCTGAAATCATTACTTATCTCTGTATATAGATCTTATTCCAATGTTCATTGTATTTCAGTGGAAAGACACTCCGTCAGTTCAGTGGGTTTTACTTTTATTTTTACTACAAATAGCCTGTAAGTAAACCTCACTATGTTACATTATTGGTCTAATTGTTTATTCAAAGATTTGGTAAGCCTTCTGGAAACCGACCGATATTTTATCCCCCTCCATTCATGTAACTATTCAATCAAATACTTCTCATGCAACCTTTCTGTTGGTCTTTTTTTTTTTTTTTGTTCACTCTGAAGCTCAAACAGGCTCACTCAAGCTATTCTAAGCAATATAAATAAATCCTGCAAATTTCTAGCAAAATAGAATAATGACTTTTGGTTTTCATTTCTGTAGACCTTTCCTTTAGGAGTTTGAACAAAAGGGTGTTTGAATTTAACACTGAATTTTCCTGTATTTGAAATTTATATCCTCTGATGGCTTCTAAAGCATCAGACTCTTCTGTAAACAAAAATAATCTCATTTTCTCCTGGATAAAAATCAAGAGTTTTGAATAAAGCAACCTGTCCACAAAGCAGCCTGCCCACATGAAATTGTCACAAACTTGTGAACTCCAGCTCCATGAGGACATATAACAAGGGCTTGATATCTGGAGGAGGATTAGAAAGTAAGAGAACTAGGGGAAAAATAAAAAGCAACCCCAAAAAACAAAGACTTTGTTGCATCTTGGAAGTTTCAGCTCAAGTCTGACTTGTTGCTCAAATCAGTCTTTACCTTATCCCAGTGAATACTTTTCACCCAGAGCAGGCTCCACCAGCCCAAAAATTTGAAGTTAAGTTTAGCCAATTTGTAGTTATTAAGTTTAGCCTTAAATAAGTGAGTAATATCACAGGAATATGATCTGAGATGAAATCCTGTTATGCTTAAATCACTGACAAGGGTCACATCAGCTTAAAAAAAGTCAGGATCCCTCCACAGAATTCAGTACTACTAACTACAGAAGAACACACTTTCTTAAATTATGGAAGTTTAAACATGAATTACCAGGAACAACTGACCTTCCATTAAGAATGTACTTTTTTTCTTTTAAAACAAATTTTAAAGAGAAACAAAATATTAGAACTTACATTCAATATCAAGGTACATGCTCTTTTGGTGCCCACCAATTCTACTTGCAGCTTCACAGTCATATCTCCCTGAATCTGACAACTTCACATCTTTAATATGCAGTGACGATTTTCCATGCTGCCCTTTGACTTCTATACGGCCATCTGGGCTCTGTTTACATTGATTCAGGAAAAAGAAAGGTTTTATACATATATGTATATTTATGTATGTCTCATATATTAAACACCATTGATAAGTATGACTGAAAGCATCTCTTCATCCGTGGTGAAGTTATTACTGACAGCTAAGCAATTTCTAAATTTGTCAAATGAATTAAAAATATATAGAAAAATATGTTCTATTCTGAGGCACTATAATCATGGGAATAAGTACATGCTTAAAGGAACACTGTCAAGGTAAACCACCACATTTATCAATTTATGACTGGCACAGTGAATGACATACTAAAAACCTGTTTATTACCTCATTTATTTTGCTATGATGTTTCAGTTAATGAAAATACATGTGTAAATTCATAGTATCACAGTTGGCATTATCTCTCGACATTAAAATGCAACTGTGAAACTGAATAGAAATATCCCCCGATACAATGATCAAAATACAAATCCAGTCATAGATTTCTTATTTTCATTATTCATATTTTCTTGACAGAAGCTCAACATTGTTAAAACAAACAAACAAACAACAACAACAAAAAACATGATTCATAAATGCAACTCAAATTTCTGGATTTCATTTACCTATGATTGCATGGAAGAAGGTAGGGCTGAAAAATGAATACCAGCTTCTCATTTTATAGAAGATAAATTTTGTATTTATCAACTTGATAAAAATCCTTATCCATAACATCTCCCCACCCCCTGACCCAAACCTATTTGACTTTCAAGAGCATAAAAGAGCAGGGAAAACTAAATAAAACATTTTAAAAAAACTCCACTGTTTGACACTTCAACTCCATGGAGTAGTATACCTGAGGGAAGAAAATAAACAGTTATTTTTAATCTGGCTCTGCATTTACTTTTTTTGTAGCTTTGGGAAAATTAGCTTCTTTTTCATTTTTTTTCATTTAAGAAAGAAAAAGTTGATACTAAATAGTGATGTTTACCTACCTTCATTACTGAGGAAGGTGAAGAAAAGAGGGAAAAATAGTAACTATTTATTTGTATTGCATTTAAACTTGAAGCATACTTTAATGTTCAATCCTATAAATACATACATTCATAACTCTATACATATTGTTTCCTCACTGAATGCAAGAAAAAAATGCATACAATTTAGATTTCACATATTCAAAATAAAGCTGTCATATAAAGTATATCAGATTTCAATGAAGGAGAAGTACCCCACATTAGAGTCCAAGGACACTGAATTTTGTTTCCTGTGAAAATGACACAGCATAGATACGTAATCTAAGTTATGAAACCTAATGCAGGAGAAAATCTAAATTTCTCCGGATTGATAAAAATTAGTAAGATCACCCATCTCTTTTATCATTCCTAATGATGAAAATTCTGCTTTCATTCTACCTTTAAAAGATGAAAGAACAAAAATATGACATTACGAGTAAACGTTATACTACTGCAGTACTGAATGTAGCAATTTGGGGGGGATTTCTTGGGATAATTAAAATGTAATTTCTTTAAAACAAAACAAAACAGTTTTCTAATCTCTATATATTTTACAAGCACTTTGTACGACATAGTTCATATCAGTATTATTTAATTACTGATTATTTGCTTTTTAAAAAAAATCTTTGAGTGTTATCTACATTTACAACTGTAAATCTACATTATTCATACTTAAAGTGTACATATACTTCAGCCATTTTATTTCTGATTTTACCTTTGTTAGAAACATTTCTTTTAGAAGTCACATTTTGAATTGTGAAAATAGATATGCTGAAACAACCTGTGACTGAGTCATAGCAATACTACTTTGATAACAGCAAAGGAAGATTCTATCGGTTCAACACTAATCACAAATACTCTAATTCACTATATATTCACTATAATTAACTCCATACTTTCCAAAGAAGAGATATAAGTGTTATCTGATGTTAACAAAAAAAAAGAGAGAGAGAGAGAGACTCACAAAGACCCTTAAAATTAACTAACTATTCCAGTAGATTCACTTTCTTGTTTTAGTTTATGTAATTGTTTTCTAGTATTGCTGTGAAAAATAACTTTGCTATGTAGACATTTGGTCTGTACCCAGAAAAACTTTCTTAAGTTCTCATGTATAAGAAAACATATTTTATTCAAATATGAATATTTGAATACTGAAAAATATTAAATACTAAAAAGTATTAAATCTTAGGGAAAAGGATTTTTTCTTTTACTAGGGAAAAAACAACCTAATGAATACTCACAAAGATAGGAGGTTTTTGATAACTACATCATCTACTCACATCATCATCAAATACATGTTAAGAAGCATTTGGTTCATTTCAAAAAAGTGACATATTTTTGTTTATTCAGGTTATGGAAAGTCAAAAAACAAAAAGAAAATGCATAAAAATTGTACACAATAAAATGATTTGGCCTAAATGACTCATAAACCATCAATATTTACCGAAGTTAATTTCTAGCTATTTCAAAGGTGTCTAAAAATGATCTCTTCAAAATTGTTTATAAAATAATGTAAAATATGTAATGATATTTTCTGCTGCATTCCTCTGAATGTGTATTCTCCTGTGGCTTCATGAACAGTTAAGGAAGTCCTGTTCCCTGGTCCTATTCTGCAAATGGAGTGCAATAACACTTCAAATCATTCAAGACTAAGTGGTTACAATTCCATTCATTTTTCTGTAAATATGTTGAAATACTTGATAAAATATACTGTGAGGCTAACATTGCTGAAAACAAAAAATATATGAAAGAAAACTAAAGTGAGTGCAAATACAGTCCAAGAAAATTTCATTAAAATTTAAAAAATATACACATATTTTGAAGTAGTTGCCTATGCCTAGAAAGGATTCCCAGAATATCACAGAGACTAACGCATGCATATAAAAAATACCAGAGAAAAGAGGCTATGATGAATTTTCACTAGGATTTCAAAAATACCGGTAGGTCTGTATTATATCATTCCAACCGTATAAATTGGTTAACTGGAATCTAGGCAAATAAGCTAAATACATATTAGGATTATAGAAAAGGTACAATAACAGTGCAATCATGCTGAAGCACAGCTCAGAAAGACCAGAGAAAAGACACGGAAGTTGACTACTGCAAAGAGCAATGAAGAAGCTGGGGCAAAAATTTAACACACAGTTTTAGCCTTAAGCTGAAACCATGCTGGTTATATTTTCCTGCATTTGTAAATGGCATTAGCAAAATTGGAATATATAGGCAAAGGAGAAGTCTGCATTCATATTGACCCATAATGTCAGTCTTTTTATCCAACTTTTAACAGCAAATACACAATGTTGGAGGAGCAGCCCTAACCTTGGGGCCTGTGTCCACCAGAACTTGATAACCCTTGGTAAAATCTTTCTGAGGCCTAATTTGCTCCTGCACTGAGTATGGACGACACACATTAGCACCAATTCTGGCACCATAGCAGATCAGAACTGAAAGAGGGAGAGAAAGTAACATGGGAACATGAAGTACACTGCATGTTCACAGTAGTCCTAAGTAGAGATCCCCACCGGGAAAACAGCATTGGAGTTGCCACTGGTAAGAAGTCAAAATACAAATATAATCTCTATAAATGAATAACGTTAGTAACTCTCAAGTCTGCCTGACGTAATAATGCACTCTTACTGAATTGGGATAAAATCTTTTTTTCCTTTCAAATACTGTAGTGGGAGAGATGCAAAATATATACTAAGGTGTTTTCTGCTAGATGGAATAAGTGCACATGCTTTTATTTCCTAGTAGTATTAAAGAATATAAAAAATAGACAAAACAAAAACATAGACAACCATAACAGCCTCTGTGGTTCAATACTCATGATTTCTGCTGATTCACTGAATTATTCTGTACAATAGCAGAATATGAATAATCAGTAAACTCTCAAAAACATACATGATCAACACAGTTCCATACAGATACACATATTTTTCTACAAATATCAATAAGCAAGTATTATTAACGGGTGCTTAAACTCAAAGACATTGGAAGTGTAATTTCAACTAATAGAACATTCTGTGTACTGCAACTGCTATAGGAAAAAAATGTCCCAGAAATAAGACTTTTATTTTTCTCTACTTTTTTTACAGCTTTTTGAAAATCGTAATAAAAGCGTAGAAATCAAAATATTTTCCACCATGACTGTTAATCAGAGAATGTTTTAATATTCATAAAACAATGCTTGTTTGTTTTCTACAAGTTCATGACCACCACAGAGCTACAAGACACAGGAAAAATCTTCAGCAGAGGCTTTTACAGAATTCTGCTTACAATACAGCTGGATCTGTGACTTTATCCATACAAAACCCATCCCCTGAATAAGAATAAAAAAAAAAAAAAAAGCCTAAAAATCTTTGTTATTTTGAATACCTACAGAGTCTAGTTCTCTGTCTTTACAGGTCTTCAAGGAAAATTATTAATAATGACAATATTGAACTATAATAAAGTGCCTTCAGAAAATTAAAAAAGGGATGAAATCTCTCTGTACTGGCAATAAGATACTAAGATAATAATACTAAGAAAATGCAGCTTAACCCAAAACAAATCATACCGTAATTATAAAATGGGAGCTATCTCATCACCTGAGATTAACTTTACAGATTATGTAAAAATAAATATATAAAAAATATATATTTATTTGATATTAAATTATTTTCATGCTTCACATGGTATTCTATTACCTGACTTTTCCTGTGATGCTTGTGCTTCCTGAACTTCTGATATGACCCACAGTTCCATACCATGAATATTCCCTACCTCCTGACTGGCTAATGTGGACCTGACTGGTCACTGCATAGCTTCAAAACCACGTTCCAGAGCTCCCAAGGTAATACCAGAATGATGATAACCATGTATTTCAAGGGTTCCACATGCAGAGGCAGTATGCAGCTTTCAGGGTATGATTGCTAGAGGGAATAGCAATGTGATGAGAGTACAATATCCACAAAGAGATATGAGTAGCTTCTGGGACAGGATAACATATTCTGATACCATAGAGTGTTCAATCTGCACAATTCTATTGGCATCGTAGTTTAAAAGGTATAATTTCTCAGGAGGGGAGAATTAGTTGATTATGATGCTTAGAAATTGTCATTCTTTTTCAATTGTAGAAAGCTGTACTTGGGAAGAAGTGAACGGTGTGATTAGTGGTTGAGTTTGATTTATCAACCATTTCTCCAACTCCCACTGAGGAACTGTAGCATCAAATGAGATGAAGTTGTATGGCTGCCAATATGTGCATTTTGAGCTGGCTGAAAGCAAGAGTGGAAGGTGAGAACAGATGCAGAAAGTGGTGCCTTGTTTGTTGCTGGATTTAGATAATATTACTTGGATGGTTAAAGCAGCTGTGACTTTGTGTTGATTATCTTCCCTCCTACAAAGTTTATGGTTTGTCTGACAAAGTATGCCATCCCTTGAAGTCCAAGTGAAAGACTGATAGCAAAAAATGCCTGCATTTAAAATCTAGACAAGTTGAAACACCTGTTTGTTTTTTTTTTTTTAAACTTTTAAAGATTTATTTGTGATCAAAGTGCCATTACTCTCCATGGCTATGCCACTGCACATCAGTTTTGCCTGTCACTATAGTTACCAAATATATCTTCTGACACCTTGTGTACTTTAGTGCTATTTTGGACACAGACTGCATGTGTTATCAACAGAAAAGATGAAGAAATAGTGGCTTAGAATTCAGACCGTTGCTTATTTTGTAAAACATGGTGCAACGTACTCAAGAACAGTCATTCCGAGAGTAAATAACTTCAGTAAAAACCGCAGGATTTTTTCCAGTTCAGATTCAAAGGAGCTGCTGCAGATGTACATGGTAGAAGATCCACACACAGGGGAAAAAGAAGTGGAAAAAGAAAAAGGAATCAGTTTTAACTTCATGCCTAGTTCTTCCTTCTTCAGAGCAAATAGTCAAAAATTGCCAAAGCAAGAACTCATTGTTGTCTTAGTCATGCTCTGAGTATGCATCATGGAATGTAAACAAATACTGATTATCAGAATCATCTTTGGAATTTCAAGAATCACAATTTTTTTAGGAAGCTTTCTGATTTCAGGTTGTGTTGATATCCACACAAGAAAACTTCAAAACAAGTACTTCAGTCTGATGTTTCTTTTATGTGAGATTTAAGCAGATCATAACTGCATGTGAAACTGTTCCTTGAAGCAGCATGAAAGATAAGACCTTTCACAACCTAACATGCTGATACTAAATGATGATAAAATTCCAGAAGTCTATTAAATATGTGACCAGCAATTCCTAGTCTGAAAATCTACCTTTGATGATGAGAAAGGGCTGTTGGTCACAACAGCCATCATCGTGTAGAAGCTGATGGAAGCTCCCTTCTGGATTATGGATGGTATATTCACAATATTTCCCATTCTCTTCAGGTAAATGTATTCTATCCATGCACCTGTTGGAGACAGCAGAAAATTCCAGAGTATTGCTACGTGCCTTAAGGTCCCATGAATCAGAATAATGTTACAGTGTTGTCTTGGACTTCATTGATTTTTATAGGAGACCATGTGATTCTTTTAGAGCTGCAGCTCATTTAATATATATTTCAGCATGCTGCATATTCCTGAATTGGTTAGAAATTTGTCTTTCCACAAGGATGAAATTAATGAAGAACCCATTGTTTGTAGATCTATAGTGTAACACCAGGAAAGTCACAAAAATAATCTTGAAGAAAAAATACTGTTGTTTGGATTTTCTGTTCATCTGCAGACATAGCAGCTACTCACAGAAATCATACTGAAAATTGTAGCAGGTTCTTTGCAGGTTGTTAACAGCATGTATAATCTCAGAAAAAAAAATATTCTTGCAAGCTTCATATAACTTTTAGAAATTATGTATTGATATTTGACTCATGATGGCATTTCTTTCAAACTTACGTTGTTAAGTAATGAGATGACACAGGATATCTGATATACCAAAACCACATACTAAGACATGAGACAGAAAACTGAAGTTCTTTTCTTGGTTGGCTTTTACTCACAGAAGTGTATGAAAGAAAAATAACAGAGGAAATATGATTATCACAGTATCACAGTTATCACAGATTTCTAGGTTGGAAGAGACCTCAAGATCATCGAGTCCAACCTCTGACCTAACACTAAGTACTCCACTAAACCATATCGCTAAGCTCTACATCTAAACGTCTTTTAAAGACCTCCAGGGATGGTGACTCCACCACCTCCCTGGGCAGCCCGTTCCAATGCTTAATAACCCTTTCAGTAAAGAAGTACTTCCTAACATCCAACCTAAAACTCCCGTCGCAACTTTCGCCCATTCCCCCTCGTCCTGTCACCAGGCACGTGGGAGAATAGACCAAAAATTATCAGCCATTCAAGATTACTTCCACTGAAAATGCAAATCACAATAAAGAAACTGTTGATGATTATTAATGTCAAAAAATTTAGCATCATATGATAAAACCTTGTAGAGGAAAACATGCATTAGTGTTGGCCATAAAAATAACAATAGCAACCACAAACAAGTGTTTAGAAGGATAACAGAAACATTACATCTGTCATAATTACATACATACTTTGTAATTACAAATTCTGATTTACTGATTAAAAAGACTTAGTGGTGTTATTCCTGAGAATTTCACTGATCTGAATCTATCTCAACTCTGATGCCATTAACAGATGACTCGGATTCAGACCAACAAGATTCTCAGGAATAAGACCAGCAAGCACAATAGTCTTATTCAATACCAAAAAAAAAAGGAAAACAAAAACAAGCAACCCTCCCCCTCCCGCTTTTTACTATACAACTTTCTCTTATTTTAGACAATGAAACCTTACTGCAATTTGACTCCTTGGATAAACAAGAATGACACATAGGTGATTATATCCCAGCTTTGTAAACCTTTAAAATGATTGAGAAATGTTTGCAGCTTCAAAACAAACTGGTCTACCATTGGTATCTAGCTAGCACTGCACAGACTCAAAATACTAACTGTGATTTGCCAGAATTTATTCTCCAGTGATTACTTAACCTCTGTGCACTTGAACAAAAGATATCCCTATTAAATATATACGATTTATGTAGCAACAAGTATGGTTATTCAGACTAGGAACTTCAACCTCGTCCTGTTTCTGTTTAGATCTATTCAAATCTTAAGTGAATATTACTTCAGCTGTAGAAATAATTAGTATGATTAAACTATACGACCATACTATGCTGAATTGCCCATACAGAGCTCCCCTGGTCAGGTAAAAAAAACTGTGAAAAGAACATGGAAACATCAAGTACTAGGATCCCAGCTTACCTCCAGGTGGGAATTGTAGCCCAGTAAATATGATTTCACTATTACTAGTAAAGGCTCTGTATGGATCCAGCAGTGCATGGTCTCAGGACTTGCCAGGGGTTGACTTGGTATGAGGTGAGTTCAGTTTGCTTTAAGATTACAAGTCTTAAAACAGCAAGTTACCTTGTCATCATGTGACTACCTGAATTCATTTCTGCTTAGCTCTGTGCACCTTGTATGGCAAATGTCTAATACACATTACCTCTTTATCCTAATTGGGAGTGGAGGAGGTGTCTTTGTAACTTTAAATAACTAACCAATGAAAATAATCAAACTGTAGCCAGAAACCAATGAGAAAAAAAAAATTAACCAACCAACCAACCAAACAAAACCAACAACACCACCACTTTTAAGCTGCCTGCAGTATAGAATAGGCAAAAATAAATTCAACTTGACCCAAGGCAGGAAAAGAATCACAGTGTTAGGTTTCATTTAAAGGTGTCAGGTTAAGCCATTTGTACTTTTCACTGGAGAACAATTTAGGAAGCTGATGAATTGTAAACCCTTCTCTCCATTTTTTATTGAGGAAAATTAGCACTCAACCACAGGTCTCAGGGGAGCACAGGAAGGGTGATTATAACGATGAGAAGAAAACTAGAAAGCCTTTGAATAACAACTTCAACTGTAAGGGTAATTATCTTTTTCTGTAGTACTTCTGTATCTTGGAGAAAAGTACTGGTAGTGTAACTGGACTAAGAATAATGTTTTGCTTTATTTTACTTAAATTGATAATACATACTTGGACTAATAACGGATTCTTGGAAGGCTGTATACCCCTTTTGGCTCACAAAGCTCTTCTGTAAGAATATGAATTCATCTTCAAAATTACAGCTACTCCTGTAAAAACATGTATTTCATTTTCATATGACTTAGATTCAAACCATTACTCAGTTTAGCTTTGGTTGTAGGAATAACTGGTATGGTGAAGATAAGCAGTTATGTAAGGCATGGAACAGCCCATACAGAGTAGCACTGCATCTGCTTTCTTCGAAACAAAAGCATCAAAATTTGAGCTACTCTTACAGGTTTGTTCAGAAGCTGTATGCAGCTAGGGATCCTTTTCTGTTTTTCTGTAAAGGTGATGTATATTTTATTAAAATGACTATGGCTAGACAGCAGATAGGAAGTCTGTCTGGAAATTGGGATGAGGTGGACCCCTGCAGGGAGATACAAGCAACAAGGCTTCCTTAGGGGAAGGAAAGGCACAGAAAGCAAGAAATGCATAACTCAAGTGGATGAGGGGATGGGGAATTATCTGCAGCAGGACACAGATCCAAATGTCAGACCTCAAAGATGAAAAAATCTTTGCTCACAAACCCAGAGAAGTCTGTAGGGCTTTTTGCAACTCAAGAAACAACAGGAAATTATTGAAGTTGAAAGAAAAATTGAGAAAACTAGCTAACCCGGACAGATCTGGAAGGGCATGGGAACATTTGTTGTCAAGTTATCTATTATCATTCAACAGAGTTTCTCTATCTATATTTCCATGTCTATTTATATATACAGATACAAATAAAATATTATTCTGTAAAAATCAGTCAAATTGGGTGGAACCTATTAGAGAAAAACTTGCTGCTACTAGAGTTTTAAACAAGTTGGACAGCAGACATTGCAACATGGCAGTACAAAAAATCTATATGTCATTCTGCTAGGGAAGTATCACCCTGAGAAACCAAACCCTAGCACCAATCTACAGCTTATTTTAACTTGGCTTATAGCATTTCCTACTGAACTGAACAAGTCAGGAAATTCAAGAAGTATATATTACTGAATTAAATTATCAGGAGCCATGCATAGTACATTGCTTAAACAAACAGATCGGTAACAACACACAACCTGAAGAGACCGTGTTGATGATGGTAATGAGTTTCTGGGTGAGGAAGGTGAGAAAGAGTATGTGAAATTGTTGAAGAAGTCCTTCACCAAAGCAAGGGACCTTGGAGGGTGGTGCACTGGTGTATTGGGTTTATGCAGCAAGGTTTTGGCAACCAGGCTTCTGCATGAGGTGATGCCAGGGCTGCCCCGTGCCAGCCCCAGACGGTCCCAGTCCCAGCCCCATGCCGGGCCTGGCCGGGACCCGCAGCCAAGATGGCAGCACCTCAGGGGCAGCCTGGGGAAGGGAGGGCAAACACTGCACGGCAGGGGGTGGTGAGGGGAGCAGTGCGAGGAGCGGCCCTGCACAGACAAGGGGAAAGGAGGAGGAGGGCAGGAGGTGCCCCAGGTGCCCAAGCAGAGATGCCCCTGCAGCCTGTGGAGGGACCATGCTGGAGCAGATCTCCACACAGGAGTCCATAGAGGACTGAAGGAAGCTGCCCCTTAAGGAGAGCCCACAATGGGGCATGCCCCTGGCCGGACCTGCAGCCCATCTGGGATCCATGCTGGGACAGTCTGTTCCTGAAGGACCACAACCTGTATATAACCCCTACTGGAGCATTTTATGAAGGTCTGTTGCCAGTGGGGAGAACCCACACCCAGGAGCAGGGGAAAAATGTGAGGACGGTGCATCAAAGACCAAGACAAAGACAGACTATAGACCCCATTTCTCATTCCCCTGCAAGGGTCAGGGGGATGTGTGGAGGAGGCAGAGGAGTCGGTCAAGAAAGATGTGCCTGGAAAGGAGAGTGGATGGAAGCTGTTTTAGTTTTGTCTTTGTTTTTCACCATCTCAGTCTATTCTTAATTGACAATAAATTAAATGAATTCTTCCCACGTTGTCTGTTTTGTCGGTGAGTAGTGAGAGGAGCAGCCAGGTAGGTGGCTTGGTGCTGGCCAAAGTCAAGCCACCACAGCCAGCTTCAGAGGAGGCTGTTGGCAGCAAATGGCCTCTTGGAGGTCTGTTAGTATAGGCAAGAGTTTTTTCTTTCTCTACTACTCTACTATCCAAGAAACACAGTTTCCAATAAAAATGTCAAAAAATAAGTTTGTTGAGGATATCTCATGAGCAAAAAAAAATATTTAATATTTTAGCATTTGCTATAGGAAATGCTGGTCCATAAAAAGTTCCCCAATAACTTCAGTCTTCATTAGTGTAACAGAGAATATCATCACTGATGGCTAAATGGAGAAAACTAATATTGGCAGGCAAAGAAAAGCTATTTTGAAGCTTATATGGCTATATGGCTTTATTTCAGCCTGTAAATGCAACATCACAACCCACAGAAAGTACCCAAAAATATCTACTTGCTGCATAGTTAGTATATAAGAATATGGATTGAAAATGGGAGACAGTTTTTAAGTTTGAAATATAAATTAGTTAGAAAAATGATTATCCATTTATGGATTAAAAAACTCTGTACTTATATAAGTTTAGATGTAATTTAAGACAATTGATTAAATTAGTGATGTTCCTTTTCCCCTAGTTTGTGTAAGCTTTTACAGTAGGAAAGCTATTAAAATTTACATTTTCTTGGCTTTTTGCCATCTTTAAAAAAAGCAAAGAGCAACAACTTTGCCTCCTTATTTCTCTCCCCTATGCAAAATGACTTCAAAGCTTCACTGAAAAGAAAAATTTGCAGAAATGAGATAATTCTGGGACAGTGTAATACCAATACAGCCATCCATACAGCTTGAATACATATATGGATGTGTGTATTTAAAGCAATTTGGGTCTACTCTGGGTAAAAGAACATTTAATTTGTCTCCTAAAAGAGAAATGAATTTAAGGGACCTCAGGTCATGTGGCTGAGATTTACTGTGGAGTTGTCAATGTAACCACTGTTCAAACCTGCATTAGGGAAGATGCTATGGTACATTAAAATTGTATCTGACTTCAGTTTTGGCTTCATTTAAATATCACTGCAGATATTGTTACCAGAAAGAGGGAGCAGAACTCAGATGATTGGTTGGACTACTTAATGATTTTGAAATACCCACACTGGTGTGCAACTTTCCTTATATAATGCTTCATCAACTCACCCAGGAAAACTGCTTTTTATTTCCTCAGCCCTCTAACTGCACACTATCTTACTCCTCCAAAATCAATCGTCCTACTAAAATACTGTCATCTCCCAAAATTGTAAACTCTGTTTTTAGCTCCTGAAGAATTTATCCCAACACTATGATACTGTATCTGAACTATGCCATAAAAAACGCCATAGAAAAGGCGAAGAAAACCCAACACATATGAAGATTTCTGTGTACTTGATGACTGGTGAGAATACAGTATTCAGTGCTCAGATGTGCCCCATGGTTTGTATATGCCAGAGGATATAAATCTTTATAGCTCCAACAGTACTAATTACCTAACATTTAAGGCCAACCCCATGCTTTCTACTCACTCATAACTCCATTTATTTACTTTCTCCTTCCAGTCACAATATTCTATTCTTCCGTTTCATATACTTAGCATGTGATATCCATTAGGCTTCATTTGAAAAACAAGAACAAGAACAACAACAAAAAAATAGATTCAAGTTACTCTGCTTATTCCCCTGTAAGCAGAATGACTGGAGTGGTGGCCATCAGCTGTTGCTGCATCTCAGCTACCCAACCAGTGCCCAGCTGTCTACCCAGACAATGATGCCTGGCTGAACTGCTTGCTGTGTCTTGACTGCACAGTCAACTGCATTGTACGAGCCAATTGCAGCAGCCTACATAAATTGTTCTGGCCTGCAGGCCTGAACAGATCTTACAATAGCAAAAATAGTCTACGGCATTGTAAGTAGAAGCTGTTCACACAACACATACATAAAACAGGTTATAACAATTTTCTTCAGTAAGGCAAGAGAATTTGCCCCTTACATTTTTCCAACTATTCAAAAGAGATGTTCCAGAGATGAACATACAAAGACTAGGATTTGTATAGCTTGTAAAAAGAAAGAAATCTCCTGCAATCAATTAAAATACCCTCAATACATTTATGTTTCCTCTTTCTAGGTGAGTTATCACTCAAATACAGAGGTCATCCTTGATGTAAGAATATAAGAGCTCTCATTACTATCTCAAAATAAAGACAGGATAATTCACTGACATTTACTATAATATTGCTTCTATAACATTGATTCTTTTATGAGGTGACAATAGCATATACAGGGAGTCAAAAAAATCCAATTCTTTTTGTTAATATTTGTGACAGTTGAAGCAAAGTTAACGGGCTTGGGAAAAAATCAGAGCTGACCTTTCAAAGAGGAAAGACAAAACAAACCCCAAATCCTTTTTCTATTGTCTGATCGTGACAACTATGAAAAACTACAAACTCAAACTAGTTGTTGTTTATGGCAATATAAAGTGAATTCAAACTTGGAAAAGAATTTAATTGCTGGTCTGGGCTCTGCAATATTTAGAAACAATGTCATAGGAGATTACACAGGGACACTCAGGAGGGTATTTGGAAGGAAGCAGAACTCAAACTATCTCTATAGTTTTCATTATGAAATTTAAAATCTGAGATCTTTTTACTTGTGGATACAAGTAGAATAGTGCAAGGTATTTTAAAGACATTTGGTGAATCTGTATCAATATATGTAAAATAAAGTAGCATTTATTTCCTTTTTTTTTTCTAAACTAGTTGCCCCATATATGAAACATTATCAAAATTGAGTATCAGATACTCGACTGTGATCTATGTGCACTGATTTTTTTCTTCTTTCATTCATTTTACATGTTTAGATTGTAAATTCTTCAGGGTAAAGATTGTTTCTTTGGACACATGCTGCATGCAGTGGAGCTACTGTCTCATATCAAGCCCCATCTGCTATTGCTATTTGTATTCCAAAACAGAGCTTGAAATGGTAATTAAAAACATTGGTCAGCTTTCATAATTCTGCTAGAACTACACTAGGAAATTACACCATGAAACTTTGCCCTCATGCTTCTGCTGGATGCACAGGAATCAATGACATTTTTGTATTAGAGAATCAGGATGTGCTGTCCTGCAGGGACGCGTGCAGAAGAGTGTGTATATATCTAAAACCCATTTTATAAGTGATTACAGCAAATCAAATCCATTCACTATCCTTCCTTCTGTTCTACAAACTGCAAATCTTCTCCTGTCTCCTCTTTTTACTGGGAAAAGGTCCAGGCCTGCTGGATGCACAGAGGTCTGTAGGATCACACCATTTTAAATCACAGCTGAAAAGGGCAATGGCCAGGCGGGCATGTCAGTGACGGAACATGCAATGCTGGGGAGCTGGGCACTAGAAGTGCAGAAGACCAAGTACATACACCAAGCAGAGTTTTGGCTTGCCACTCCAACAGCAGATGAAGCTCTAGTCTTGGAGTAAATCTCCATTTCAATTTTCAATTCTTTAAGGGTGAGCCAAATGCTTTCTGTCACACATAATCATTCATTTACTCAGGCTTACCCACTCTCATGTAGTTATGAGTTATAAAGCTTTAAGGGGATTATAGAAGTCGTCTAATGTGACTGCCTGGAAAACTTCACCATTTAAACTTTCAACAGTGGTCAGAGGAAGGAGAAAGACACCTTTATTTCAAATTCTCAGAGAAAGAGAGACTACACCATGTGGTAGATTGTTCCATAGGCTAACTGAAAAAAGAGAGGAAAAGGGTTCTTTGAGTCTGGTTTGAAATCATTTGGCTTCAGCTTTCAAATACACGGATCTGGTATACTGAAAATCCTTTATCAAATTTGTATTTTACAAAGAGATTATTATAAACCTCCTACTCATTATCTTCCTTAAGCGCAGTAGGGTTATTTCTTCCATCTATGACTTTAGTGCATATTTTCTATTCTTTTGGACATTACCATTTCAAAACTCAAAAAAGCCTACATTTTGATGTTCTGGTTATAAGATCTATCATTTAAAATAAAACATTATTTTGAATTCGTGAAGGCTAGAAATAATCTCACATTCAGATCTCTTCCTTCATCAGTGGTTGCTCTTTAAACAAGGCTATTATTTAAAATGTGCTCCCCACCTAACTCATTTTCTTGAAAGGGTATTTCTTGGGCAGCTATCCTCAAAAGGACAATGTGGATACTTGATACACCAGATGTCTCTCTGCAGCCTGATGCTGCCATCTAAGCTGTAGCAGGAATGGGGTCATACACACTTCATTTACTGTCCTTAGCAGTTATCTCTGTACAGTGTACTTGTCTTCTGCAGGACCTCTGTAAGACAAATGATTCTCCCCTCACCATGTAAACAAGAGGTAGGATTCTGGATTTTTAAATTCCTCTTTCAGACTGTGTAATGACTAGGCACAGGAACGCCCAAGCTGTAAATGCCTAAATCTGTTAGTGAACATGATCTGTACTCAAAATCCCACACTCGTATAAACTGGCATTCCAATGATCTATTTCTTTCTTTCATACAGATATACTATTTAATAGTGTATCTATCAAATTTGCTTGCTTGCTGATTTTTTTTTTCCATTTGTCAAGAAGGATGTGGTCTAAAGGGGCTTAAGATGGCAAGCATCAGGTAAGAACAAGTCATCCTTTATGCATTATAACAGTTCAGAGAGGTATGAGCACCCCTTTTTATAGCTGGACTTCCAAGCCTGCTGGTTATCCATTTGTCACCAACTCTAATGCCTCAAAAATGATTAGCTTGTTGACTCAGTTAACTTTGGTATAAAATAACTGGGATTTTAAATGTATACTGAGTCAGTTTGACAAGATCTATTTGCAGCGAACTCATGGCAACTATCAGTAATTGCATTACTGAAAAAAATATTTATTGAATCTACTTCAGCTTTCCTACTATTTTGCTTTAGAACAAGTCATACAGACTTTAGTTATCCTTTTAGTTACTGCGACACTCATTGGTCTCTCCAAGCTCTTTGAAACTCTACAGTGTTCTGGGATTTACTGTGAAACAACAATATGAGTCCACAACATTTATTGGCCATCCCACATTCTTTCATATATTATATCTGACACCTACATAAACGCATATAAGGATGTAACTAGACAACACAGGAGTGTCAAGGACTGCAAAGTGAATAACAAGAATCTATATAAAGGACTTAAATGTCTTTTGCATAGTTGTGACAAGTGACTGTAAACCTGTAAAGGGTCCACCATTAGCAGTAAGGGAAGAAAAAAATCAAACAGGCCTGCAAGCATCCTTACTCACTACAGATCATGACATTCAGCTATTATCAGAAAGATTGCAGTGACCAGTCTGAGTGATTACAGTATAGATTTAGGACGGCAAACTCCAGAACAACCTGCTACAATCTTATTAAATTTCATGTCCGGACTATTACAAAGCAAAACTCTGAATTATGATTCGCAGATTACAAAAAATATCTTTAGCAAGAGATACAGCGGCCTGCATCTGTGCAATCCCACAGACTCTGATAACCTCAAAGGAAACTATAACATTTTTTCTAATTGGGAAAAACTTGGAATTTTGGTAATAAATGTTGACTTAATATAACTACAAGAGAAGACAGTCACATTAGCCAGCACTATAATAAAACTCTTTCATACAGGAAAAAGTAATTGCTCATCAATCACAAAGACATAGATAACACACACTGATATTTAATCTCAGTTAAAGTAGCACAGAAAATCCCACTAACCAATTGATCACTCAAATTTTGCAGTATTATATTCATTCCATCTTGTTTTGGACAGAGAGAAAGGAAAGGAGGAGTCATTATATAATTTGGGTGTTCCATAATAAGCTGCCCATATCTTCTTTGATCAAATTAATTCTGGTTTTGTTGTTTTATTAAGAAAAAAATACCATTTTTTTTTTCCTCCACTAGAAATTCTTTATGCAACATTTCAAGTTTATGGAGCTGTCAAACATTTCAAACAGCACATCCTGCAACTATCCATACAAGGTATACTTGCATTTTAGCAAAACAAGAACAAGACTGAAAAGCTAAATAGTAAATCTAATAAAACTATAATTAAAAATAATAAAAACACTTTTTTTTTCTTTAAATCATCACTATGTTACAATTATGGTTAGAGCAGTTCTTTCATCTTCTACAGAAAAAAACAGTATCATTCCCTAAAGAAATTATTAATTCAAGAAAAATGTTTGTAAGGTACAGTCTATATCACTTAAAAAAAATACTAAAAGAAGTTCAAAAGATTAATTCACTGAATGTAGAGAATAATTTTTATACTTGGGCAAGTATCTCTGGTGATTGGACATTGTCCCATTCTTCCTTGCGCTGCTGTGTCTTCCCTTTGAGCACTATGTGCAGTTTTCGGCACCACAATATAAGAAGGACATAAAACTATTAGAGAGCATCCAAAGGAAGGCTATGAAGAAGGTGAAGGGTCTAGAGACGTCTGAGGAGTGGCTGAGGTCCCTCGGTTCGTTCAGCCCAGAGCAGGGCAGACTAAGAGGAGGCCTCATGGTGGCCTGCAACTCCCTCACGAGGGGAGCGGAGAGGCAGGCGCTGAGCTCTGCTGTCTGGGGACAGCAACAGGACCTGAGGGAACGGCATGGAGCTGGGACAGGGGAGGGTCAGGCTGGGGGTTAGGGAAAGGTTCTGCACCCAGAGGGTGGTCGGGCACTGGGACAGGCTCCCCAGGGCAGTGGTCATGGCACCGAGCCTGCCAGAGTTCAAGACGCGTTTGGACAACGCTCTCAGACACATGGTTTCTGATTTTTGGGTAGTCCCGTGTGGAGCCAGGAGTTTCACAGATTCACAGATTCACAGATTTCTCTAGGTTGGAAGAGACCTCAAGATCATCGAGTCCAACCTCCGACCTAACACTAAGTACTCCACTAAACCATATCCCTAAGCTCTACATCTAAACGTCTTTTAAAGACCTCCAGGGATGGTGACTCCACCACCTCCCTGGGCAGCCCGTTCCAATGCTTAATAACCCTTTCGGTAAAGAAGTACTTCCTAACATCCAACCTAAAACTCCCCTGTCGCAACTTTAGCCCATTCCCCCTCGTCCTGTCACTAGGCACGTGGGAGAATAGACCAACCCCCACCTCTCTACAGCCTCCTTTCAGGTAACTGTAGAGAGCGATGAGGTCGCCCCTAAGCCTCCTCTTCTCCAGGCTGAACAAGCCCAGCTCCCTCAGCCGCTCCTCGTAAGACTTGTTCTCCAGACCCCTCACCAGCTTGGTCGCCCTTCTCTGGACTCGCTCGAGCACGTCCATGTCCTTCCTGTAGCGAGGGGCCCAAAACTGAACACAGTACTCGAGGTGCGGCCTCACCAGAGCCGAGTACAGGGGCACAATCACTTCCCTCGACCTGCTGGCCACACTGCTTCTTATACAGGCCAGGATGCCGTTGGCCTTCTTGGCCACCTGAGCACACTGCTGGCTCATATTCAGCCGACTATCCACCAATACTCCCAGGTCCTTCTCGGCCAGGCAGCTTTCCAGCCACTCATCTCCCAGCCTGTAGCTCTGCTTGGGGTTGTTGCAGCCCAGGTGCAGGACCCGGCACTTGGCCTTGTTGAACTTCATGCAGTTGACCTCAGCCCATCGCTCCAGCCTATCCAGATCCTCCTGCAGAGCCTTCCTGCCCTCGAGCAGATCGACACACGCACTTAGCTTGGTGTCATCTGCAAACTTACTGAGGGTGCACTGGACGCCCTCATCCAGATCATCGATAAAGATATTAAAGAGGACCGGCCCCAGTACCGAGCCCTGGGGGACTCCACTAGTGACCGGCCTCCAACCAGATTTGACTCCATTCACCACAACTCTCTGGGCCCGGCCATCCAGCCAGTTTCTAACCCAGCGAAGCGTACGCCAGTCCAAGCCACGAGCAGCCAGTTTCTTGAGGAGAATGTTGTGGGGAACGGTGTCAAAAGCCTTACTTAGGTCAAGGTAGACCACGTCCACAGCCTTTCCCTCATCCACCAAGCGCGTCACTTGGTCATAGAAGGAGATCAGGTTCGTCAAGCAGGACCTGCCTTTCATAAACCCATGCTGACTGGGCCTGATCGCCTGCTTGCCCTGCAAGTGCCGCGTGATGACCCTCAAGATAATCTGCTCCATGAGCTTCCCCTTCCTTCATTGAGTTGGACTCAATGATCCTTGTGGGTCCCTTACAACTCAGGATAGTCTATTATTCTTTGATTATTTCAAGTTATCACATACATTATAAATAAATTCAGTTTAAGGCTATGTTATGAACACTCCCATTTTCTTCAACTCACTTTTTCCTTTTTTTTCTAGTGCAGAACACTTCTGTATTATTCAACAATTATTCAATAATTTATTCACTGTCAGTTTGTTTCCCTGTTAACCTATTCAAAAAACTTGGTAGGAAAGCTCAAGTCAAGGCTTTGCCCCTTTAGAGTGTTGGAGGACCACATGGTCAATGTAGCAGCATATTTTATAGCTCAAGACGTACAGTATTTCAGAACAGTTATTCAGCATTCAGCAAAAACTTGCCCATGAGCAATATACCAAAAGTTCCTTCATTGGCAAGAACAAAGTGAAACCACGTAACTGTATTCATTCTTGTTCTTTTGCATACAGCATGTCAACACACTAGTAGCAACTCAATATAGGTTTTAGTTTGGTTTTCAGTACTATACAGTTGAACCACGGTTCAAAAAAAATGGTACACAGGTAACACTGACAGGTCTAGAGAGTTTAAACACTTGCAGTTTGAATTAAGAATGTAATACCATACTATATGAGCACTGGATAAATTTCAAATTTCAACTGAATCAATGTGTTTGGCTTATTTCTGCAATTTGCTTTCATTTTCGTTTTCTGATATAACTAATTATTTTTAGGAACATTCCAAATGTAATCAAAAAGCTATGTTTGTAACCTTTGAACCAGGTGTAGTCTTTGTGTATTAGAAAGATCACCTTTGACTTTAAATATTTAAGGAGGAGAGCGACTGTTTTATTTTAGTGCAAAACTAATTAAAAATATGATATAAATAAATAGTGTTATGTTTCTCTGAAATGGAAATCATAGAGCAGGAAAAATGATAGGCAAAACCTCACAAAAACTGCCTCAGTGCCAGGAAGGGTTGAGTACGAGACTAGACCAGACAAGACATTGTCCTTTAGAACACAAATAATGGAAATGTATATTCCCATAATATACAATAATACCCTATAAACTGAGTGACTTACTCTGTATCTAATTCCCTGATTTGCTTGATCACTGCGTAGGTTTGACAATTATTTTTAAGCAACAGCTATTAATATGCAAACATCTGCAAGTGGACTGTCTGTATAGATTATGTAGTCTAATTTCTGAATTAGCAAACCAGAGAGGCTTAGACTTTAACTAGTGCAGATAAATTCTATATTTTTTGTAAAGAAATTAAGAATACTTGTTTAAACATTAAAAGAAAATTATGCTTTAAAAAGCTTTGTAGAAACTAATCTACATGGTTAAGAATAACATTACACCCTTCCCTTTTGCTTACCATTCCATCTAATTACAGCTCTTGTTCCCACAGTAACTGACTTTCTCCATTATCATACTGTAATCTTTTTCTACTCAACTTACTTTTGTAATAAAATTTGAAAATGGTAAATCAAATGTGAAAATGGGCTCAATTTGTAGTTATAAACTACTTTGCTCTTTGTGAGGGAAAATATAAGAAAGGAGTAAAGCAAGAAAAAAAAATGTAAGTGGAAAAGAAAGCTCTCCAAAGTGTTTGGAAATTTTATTTATTTATTTATTTATTTCAGATATCTATAGGATCCATAGCGTTTTCAGAAATACTGGACAGATTCCAAACGTAGTCAAGAAGGGCTAAGGGCAGCCACTGTAATCAAAAAGAAATTGAAACCCTTAGTAGGGACTATTTCATGAAGTAAACTGCCTTTCAGCACTTTAATTGCTTTTTTCTTTCCTTCTTTTTTTTTTTATAATCTAAGATTTTGAATTTCCACATCTCTTATATTACCTCGGGAAGTATTGGTTCCTTCTAATTTCATCTAAAGTTAATTCCAGTTTCTTTCAATTAATTTTCCACTTATGAAAAGAAGAATGCCCAGACAACATGTATTTAGATACTTTAAAGGCTGATTTACCTTGTCACCTTCAGAGAAAGTTATTCCATCAGTGGCCCTTTTCCAAGTAATCTCTGGGATAGGTTCTCCTTCTGCTTCACAGATGAGGGTGGCTTTCCCATTCTCAAATGTGGTTTCATTTTTAAGTTGTATTATTTGAGGCTGTACTGTTAAAAACACAAATTACATTATTCACCCTGCATAAAAAATGTCATGTCAAAATATTTTTAATGACTTTCTTTCTGAAAAAAAAAAAAAAAAAAAAAACAACAAACAAGCACATTTATGTTTATTTACTTAGGCTTAGCTAAAGGCTTAACACTACTATCTATATGAGCAATCAACTTTCCTGACTTCAAGTTGCACAACAACCAATGAAAATATAGGATCTTGGGATTTCTGTCCAGGATGTTTCCACCTCTTTGCTATTTTCTTCAGTCAAAAACACTGAAGTATTTGTATTATAATCATAGAATCAAAATATCCTGAGTTGGAAGGGATCCACAAGGATCACTGAGTCCAACTCCTAGTTCCGCATAGGACTACCTAAAAACTAAACTCTATGTCTGAGAGCATTGTCTAAATGCTTCTTGAGCTCCATCAGGCTTGGTGCCATGACCACTTCCCTGGGGAACCTGTTGCCTGCCACCCTCTCAGTGAAGAACCTTTTCTTAATATCCAACCTGATAATAATGTACTTTAAAAATTGTTAACTGAATGGCCTGTCTGAAATGAAAGAAGGCTTGAACATAGAAAAGAATCATGCTTGAGCTCATTAAAGTGATTTACTTTTAAGGCAATGGAACTGCCTTTGGACATGGTCCTGGGTAACCTGTTCTAGGTGGCTTTGTTTGAGCAGGGGTGTTGGACCAGATGACCTCCAGAGATCCCTTCTAACCTCAACCATTCTGTGATTTTGTGTTCATCACTATAGATAAATTTTAAAATATTAAAAGAGATGCTGCCAAATAAAGAAATAACATTTACTGTTTGGGAAGTTTGTTCATGAAGCAGAGAAGTTTGGTCTTCAATTCCCTACAACTTTCTCAATAAACAGGTTTCTTTCCAATTATTATTATTATTTTTTCTTTGCTTGATTTCTTCTGTATTTGCTTCAGACAACGGGAATACCTCATAAACTGAATGTTCATGGTTATTGTTGCATACCTTACAGTCTCCTCTGCAAAGGTTAAGAACATGATAGTAATTAGAGACTCTAGATTTATTATTTGCTGCTTGCAATAGATCTCTTGAAAAAGATACACGATTTAGTGCATTCACAGAGTTCTACCCATAGCATTGACAAAAGACGTTCATCAGACTTGGGAAGCTGAACAAAGAAAAAGCTTGAGAAAGTTTTGATTATATCTCTGGAAAATAACTGCTCTAAACAGCTAGTTAATATTAATACGTCCATCGATTTACTAGCAAGAGGCTTAATACATGCCTGCACCACTGCCTGGTTGGATCTCTTGATTAATATTACATATGAGGAATCTCACTCCCATGTTATCTTCCTGCACAGCCACATTTGAATCAGGTAGCAAAACTGCAACCCTGGAGACTGCTGATACAATTTGAATTTTATAAACAAGCTAGAGAGCCCAGCAAGGAAATATCTAGGAAATTGATTCCTGAAACTTCATTCCTATCATAAAAACAAATGCACACACACTAGTATAAAGTGTTGACTTGATTTAGTGCATGATAAACCTGAGTCTTTATACATGTTAAAACAGTATTGCTACTTCACACTCAAAAAAAGGATTTAAGATTCGTCTTCTGAGAGAACTGGCATCACTGCCTTTATAGACAATATAATTTTTATTTTAAGAAGTAGAGGTGTTCTATACAGGCAAGAAGCTAGGAGGGAGGAATGAAGGGATACAGAAAATGTATAAATGTTTTAGACTACATCTTTTATTGATGACTTCCACTTTATGAAGCTGTGGTTGGTATACTTCATAATGCCTCTGATGAGCAGGCACAGATAGCGGCATACATAGACACACAGTATTCCCTTCCTATGTGTATCAATAGGTTTAAACAAAGAGCTCCCATATATGTATGAAACTGTATCTTAGAAAACTGTATTAGGTTTATGTGGCAGGGTTTTGGTAGTGGGGGTCTGAAGGGGTGGCCTCTGTGAGAAGAGTCCAGCAGCTGCCCCATGTTAGATAAGGGCCAGTTTCAGCCAGCTCCAAAGGGACCTGCCACTGCCCAGAGCTGAGCCAATAAGTGATGTTGTTTGCACCTCTGTGAGAGCAGATTTAAGAAAGGGGATAAAAACCGCTACACAACAGCAGCTGGGAGAGTGAGAAGTGGGAAACAGCCCTGGAGAAACAGGGTGAATGCAGGGTGGAGATGGTTTGAGTTTCTCACTGCTCTAGCTTGTTAGTAATAGGTAATAGATTCTATTAATCTCCCTATGCTGAGTTTGTTTTACCCATGACAATAATGGTGGAGCGATCTCCCTGTCCTTGTCTCAGCCCTTGAACCCTTTTCATTATATTTTCTCTCCCTTTCCTTTTCCTTTGAGGGAAAGGTTGTGGTGGAGCTCAGCTGCCCAGCTGTGTAAAACCATCACAAAACAAAACAAAACAAAACATATATTAAACTACTTACTAAACTGAAAGAAAAATTAGCTAGGTGTGCTTCAGGCACTGTAAATGTGAAAATAATGGAAACATTTAGGCAATCTCCACGCCACAGTCTCATTATAGACTCACTCTAGCCTGCTTGGTTTGAAGATGCAAGCCTTTTGAGGGCCTAAATTAACCTCAGTGTTTTTAATTTTGGCATTTGGAATATAGCTAAGAGGGATAAAACAGGAGAGGTCAGTTACATTTTCCATCCTCTCCTCTGCCTGATAACAGATAAGAAAAGGAATAATACTACACACTTTTCTCATTTATCAACAAAAGTTATATTGAACATAGCTGCGTAAACCTTCCTTTTATATAAGATTATATTTAAAAAGACATCTAGAAAACAGAAATAGTATGTGGTCAAAATACACTATAATTATAAAAGGGTACTATGTAGTGTTTCTTAAAGTATTTTTCCCTTGACTTCTACAAAATCATCAGAAACTACTGAAATGCCAATGAAATATTTTTCATAATCTCATTCTACCCTCGTTGATCATATAGGTATAACAGCTATACGCTAGAAAACCTCAAATTAATACATAACAGAATTCCTCTCGATTTTTTTAACCAATTCTGAGTGAAGAATTTTTTTCTTTCTAGGAATAGAAAATTCTAGACATTAAAATGTCTCTTTCTATGGCATACATGCAGAAGAGAGAAAATTTGTTGAAGAAATGTCACCTGATTATACATCACAGAATGGCAGAACCATTTAAGTTAATTACTTAAGAATTTAATCAATTAAGGAGTGGAAGTGAGCAACCAAAGAATAAGCAAAATGAAGACAAAAACTGTCCTCAGAACATAAGCCCTATTCTTATAAAGCATGGATTTATCTTTAATTAAAGCTAACTTTGCTTCATTTAGCCTGAACATTTTTTTTCTGATAAGGTAAATGAACACTACTGCCATCACCCTGGAGAAATAATGATGAAGAAATACAGGTTTAGTTCTGTCTGAGAAAGTAAGAAAATGTGAAAAAGGTTGTAAAGGATTGAATTTTCTTGACTGCTATTAAATCCACTGCTAATTATTATGTTATTTTGGAAATTTTTGTCAGGGTGCCCATAGCAGTAACAATGTGGTATTTCATATTTCAAAATGTTTACAACATATACACATCAATACACATGGCTAATTGCATAACAAAACAAAGCAAACAATGCAAAACGATGTAAATTAATAGTAGGGAAAATTACTAAAAATATTTTTAAAGATTTCATAGAATCACAGAATCATAGAACCACAGAATGGTTTGGGTTGAGCCTTAAAGATAATCTAATTCCAAGCCCCCTGCTATGGGAAGGGACACCTTCCACTACATCAGGTTGCCCAAAGCCCCATCTAGCCAGGCCTTGAACACTTCCAGGGATGGGGCATCCACAGCTTCTCTGGGCAACATGTTCCAGTGCCTACACACCTTCTGAGTAAAGAATTTCTTCCTTGTATATAATCTAATCTGCCTTCTTTTACTTTAGAACTATCTAAACTTCTCCTATCCCTATATTCCCTGACAGAGAGTCCCTCTCCAGCTTTCCTGCCCCCCTTTAGGTACTGGAAGTCTGCTACAAAGTCTCCCTGGGGCCTTCTCTTCTCCAGGCTGAACATCCCCAGCTCTCTTAGCCTGTCTTCACAGGAGAGGTACTCCAGACCTTTGATCAAATTTGTGGTCCTCCTCTGGGCTCACTCCAACAGGTCCATGTCCTTCTTAAGTTGAGGGCCCCAGAGCTGAATGCAGCACTGCAGGTGGGGGAGCAGGGTAGCTGTATTCCAAACACCAGGTGAAAGGTATCATAGATCAGCTAATGTAAGGTAGAAACCCTGACTACAGTAGTAAAAGCAAAACATCTCTCTACAAATGTCTCACACAGTATTTTCGTACAGCCACAGTGATTACTACTGTGCAAATGTAGGTTTCTCAGTCTTGTTCAGAGGACTAAAGCCAAATAAATTAGTACCAAAAATCTTAGGGTAATTTCTAGGCATTAATACAGATGAGATCTCTTTGGTAATAATGGGTAACAATACAGAGAAAAAGAACCATAGGAGGTCCTCTATTCTCATAACAGAATGAGATTACCAAATCATGATCAGTAAGAAATCTTCTGTGAACAGGGCTTTCTTTACTCCTCTAAGATGTGTTACACAGAACAGATAAAAGCAGTAAAGAAGATGAAAAACTAGGGAGAGTAGGGTGGGAGCATATAGATTTCGATATGTATGTTAATGCTCCAGAAAAACTGTCAAAATAAGAATTTGATATGAGGACGAAATAGCTTTTTAAACGCTAATATTGGAAACAAACTAACAAAATTTTTTAACAAAAATATCTAAGTCACAGAAATAAACATATGCAGGTGTTAGATGGCACAGTGATGGGCATGTCCATTCAAGAAGTGCAGAGTACTAAGAAATTTAAATGCTGAATTCTGTAATATTACTGTTATCATTATTGCTTTATGGTTACATTACTGATATTATGAGTTTCAACCCTACCAGAGACCTGTTGTAGTACAAACAATAGTCATTGACTCAAGAAGCTTGAATTGTAAATTATCATTAGAGATAACAGGTAGGTGAGACAAACAAGCTAATGAAGTGGAGAAGAATTATGTAATTTAATAGGTCATTTTAACACAAACTGGCTGTTTGTGTACTATTTAGCTATAATAATTAGCCATCTGCCTTGCCATTTTCATTCTGCAGTTTTTTGAATACATTTAAGGGGAAGAAAAGTATAACAACTTGTTGGCTATATATATTGTCTGGGAGTTTAACCTGTGTGAAAGAGACAAAGTTAAAAACAAAGCTCTTTGTAGGAGAAAATAGAGCAACTCTTCTCCACAATTTCAGAGTGAGGTGAACTTTGTAAAGGAAATCTTACACTAAAATCACACTGAGCTTCAGAGATTACAAATGAGGTAAAAGGCTTATTTTCTCATACAATGCCTTGAAGTCAAACTAACAGTACACAGATTATTATAATCTACTTGGAATATATCCAATAGTAAAGCACATGGGAAAAAAGAATTCTAAATATACGCACTCATTGATGTACTCTAAATTAGCTATAACCACTCAGGAAAGAGACTTGGGAGACACCACTGACAGTTCTATGGAAATGTCAGTTCAATACTTGGGAGAGCCAGAGAGGTAAAGAGAATATAAGACAAGGCATGGAGATCAAAGCAGAAGCAGGACTGTGCTGCTAAACAGCCTGCTTCCCCCACAATGTGAATACTGCATGTCAGTCCTGTCTTGCCATTTCACAGATAATGGATTATGAATAGAAAGGTACAGAAATGCATGGATCAGAGATTCATAATGGTTTCCATAGTAGGAAAAATTAATTAAACCGGAAATTTTCAGCTTAGAAAAGATATGAACTAGTGACGTATAAAACCATGCTTGATGTAAAGCACATTTTGAACTATTCTTCACTTAAAAATGAGAATTATGAGCCAAAGAAATGAACCTGCATCAGACCTGAACATCAGAAATACTTTTTCATGCAAGGAAGAAATTATTTAAGGAATTTAGGAGTTTAGGATGTTGTGGAAGCAAAAAGGATATACAGATTCAAAAAGGATTAAACAAACTCATGGTATTTATTAATTAACTTCAACCTTCTGGGGAGTCCCCAAACCAGTGGCTGTTGGAAGATGGAAGAATACATACAGGAAAAGCTCTTAGTCTGGTATTACTCCCTTTCACTGTTCCTTGCATTAAAAAAAATAACCTTGCTATAAGCAAAACTAAGTAAATTTCAGCCATACTTCAAATTATTTTAATTACGTGCAAAATTATTCTTGTCTGAAACTTCCCCAAACTCATATCAAAACTAGCAAGTCTATTCCTTTTTTTTTTTTTTGAAATACAATTGAATAAAATGGTTTTCCACAAAAATCTTCACTTTGCTATATATCTTTAGGCTAAAGTGAAACTTAAAATTTGTTTATTTTCATTCCTTTGAAAAGCAACTTAACACTTAATCACCACAAAACATCAAGTACCCCAGTGGCTAGGCAGCCCATCTAGATTTTATGGAGGACTGGAGACAGTACAGTCTAGAAGAGCTATGAAGAGTTTCCCAAATAGGACACTGTAAAGCACGCAGGCACAGCTAATCTGTTCACTTTAACACCATGGCTTCAACCTCAGGCTCCACATCAAAATAACGTTACCCAATCCATCAGCTTCTAGTAAAAGACATCAGATTAGCGTCTCCTGTTGGAACTGTTTCACTCTGTATAAATTACTATTTGTTTTAGCTGGGATGTAAAATTTAATTTTCTATGGTCCTAAGTACATGCTTTAGCTGTTCAAATATAAGTGGTCCTTCTATCTACTAAAAGCTACAGTTAATTATTTATACAATATAGAAGCACTCTAACAATGCACTCTAATAGTGATACTATATTTAAAAAAAAAACAAAAACAGGGCATATTACTTCATTTGTAGGCTTCTCCTAAATGAGCTATGGCCTTGATCCTGCAGAATGGTTCTGAGGGAGAGTTTCTATATTCTCACAAATGCTATAAGAATCATAGCATGCTCACATAAGCTATAGCTACACAAAAGTTCAAAGAAACCATCAGCATTCTCTGTAAAGGACAGAATCATGAACAGATTGGGTGGTAGGGCATAGAAAGAAAAGTACATTTTCATATTATTACTTTTTTTGCCTCTAAAACTGTCATTTCTTGAGATCAGATTTATTTTTCTGGCTGAATCATGCACTTAAAAAATCAAAAATATAAAAACAAATATGAAATATGAGATATGAACATATCTGCATGGCATTCTTCTAAAAAAAAAAAGCGCTGCCTGGAAGTCCAAATAATTATTTTTATTTTTTTTTTCCTCCCTTTCAATAGTTTTCCCTTTTTCTACCCTTGGTTTTCTTGCAAGCAGCCAACTTTTAAAGGCAAAAGCAGATTGAATTAACAATTTAACACTCCATTGTATTCTATCTAAATAGTGCAATAGCAAAGGCTGAAGATAGCCTTTTCAAAATTAGATTCAGGTATAAAGGTTAAAGTAGCCAACAGCAAGGAAAAAGCTGTAAAATAATACAGAAAGTTGTTTGCTGCATCAGTAGACACCTTGCAGGAATACTGCACTGAAAACTGGGAATTCTAATTTCACTTCCCTACTGTTTGCATTTAAAAAAGAAGGGGGGTATATTCTATGCAGTACTTACCAAAAACTTGAAGGAATGTCTGTCTTCTATCATTTCCTGCTTTGTTTTTAGCATTACATATGTAAGGACCTGCATCAATATTTTTTATATCTCTTATTGTTAGTTCTGTATTGCTTCCTCTCAACATATATTTTTCATTTTCTTCAATAACTTTGCCGTTCCTAAAAATCAATCAAACAAACAAACAAAAAGATGTATAAAACAACTAGTAGGTTCCAAAGTTTGAAGCAATGTGCTATGGTGCTATGGAAGCATCAATCAGGTTAAAATAATCTTTGTTGCAAGAAAGTGCTATTATGCTATCTTCAAAAATGCATTAACTCATGTGGCATAAATTGGCAGTATGTACAGAAGGGAGCTAATTTCAGCACTATGAAAATTGTTCTGCTGGATTACAAAGTTGGTGGTTGTTTTTTTTTGTTGTTTGTTTTTATAAGAATGTGCACATTCTAGACATAAGCAATGCATTCTGGTCTACATTTTGATGTTCAAGATCCCAGGTTCACAATTCTATTGTCAGGTTCTAAAATATATGTGTATTAAATATACTATATCTTTATACTTAAATTTTCATGATCAACTTAATGGTAGAAAAAAATGCTTGTGAATAGAATCATAATATATGGCTTGCACTCAAGGAAGCATAGAAAAAAATCAGTTAGACAAATACATACTTGTTTGTGAGAAACATTTTGGAATATACTATTGCAGTTCATACTCGTAACAATGTACCAATCTATAAAAAATATTTTATATTGCTTACACATAGAGCCTATTGGCATATAAAGAACTCTTCCAAGTTATTTCCTCTCAGATGTTGTTAGCTACCCACAAATTAGTAAGCAGATGTATCTCCAGACATTGTAATGAATTCTGACCAGATGGTAGAGAAATAATAAAACCTGTGAATAATTCTGAGGGCTGATCAAGGCCTGACCAGTCCATCTGATGAGTACCTTGGCATACACATAGTTATCACAACAGCTGCTTCTTAAAGGAAGCAATCCTACCTTTTTTTTTTTTTTTTTGGATTTCTTCTCATTCTGCCTTGTTTGCTTTAGTCTTCTTTTGACCTTTTTTTCTGTAGAATCATTAACAGCCTGTTCTCAAAAGCACCTACATAAAGTCTGCCTGATTTTCATAAGCATTGACAAACCTGCTGGCAATGCCAAGTTCTTGAAAAATTGTTTGTGAAATGAAACCAATGTATATGTCTAGTTTTGGAACAATTTTATTTCAAGATTTGAGTAATAATGATGTTTGCTTTCTTTCTACTCACAGAATGCCAATAGCTATATGTATTTCATATTTTCTAAAATAATACCTTCCCTAAAGTCAAAACACTACTGCCTTCCCCCCACCCCTCCTTTGGAAATATTAATCTCTGTTAATAGGATTCCCTGACATTTATTTAGCTTGCATTTTAGTAACGTTTTTGTAAGTAACTCTGTTCCACTTAGCAGTCCATTTCAATACATTATGGTGATTCTTATTCATCTCCTTTTCAAAGTAAATCACAGAAAATGCTTAGCAGAACAGAAAAGGTCTAATTTTCCACATAGGTGTTTTCAAAAAAATTCCAGTGACTTCTGTAGGAGACAAAAGTCGATATTCAAGGTCAAACATAGTTTCCTAGTGCCTTTTCTCTTAAAAACCACCTGTATCTGTGACCATCTCTGAACAGAAATGAGATTATGAGGATTACCCGGGACTATCTGAACAGGAAAGATTCAGATTGATGCCGATATGGGCAAACAAGAAAACATGAATAGCACATTGAATGAGGATTATTTGTTTTGTCAGATAGTTCTAAGCCCTGTCAGTAAAGATAAGGGGAACAGATCCAGCTAAAATTTACTACTGTAAATTACCTCCACAAATGTAAATAATTACTGTGTAATTATTAGTAAGACTATTCACGTGAGTAAAGATCATCAGTTCAGGATTTGTAAATTTGGATCTTTATATTTCAGTTCTGGCTAATTTAATTGCTTCAGTGTATTGTTTCTCTGAAGGTTATGCTATACAGTAATGTAAGATCAGTTAAGTGGTGAAAGATTTAGATTCTCTTAGTTCATGAAATATTAACAAAGTACATTTCCTTATTAAATAGAGTGAAAATTAAATTTTGATGACCTTTCTTCTTACTAGGTATCTCAAATTCACTACCTAGTATGTGAACTAAAGCATTTTTGAGGAGCATTGACACATTAGCTCAGATACCTCCATTCTAAGCTTATGGAATCTTAAACTTTGTCAATACCTGGAAACAAAAAGGGACAACACAAATGGTTAAGCTCTACCACATTAGATACTGTTTTAAGAGATTTAAAAATTTGAAACTACAGTTCTGACCAGCATCCTGCTTACAGTCAATGCAGAGGGATATATAAGCCATGTCAATTGTACTGGCATTTGATTTTCAAGCCACTTTTCATGTTTGAGCTGAATTTGACCTTCTGTTAAGTCAGTTCATTGGAAACCAGACAGAAAGCAAGAGGAAAGAGAATAATAAGATTTTCTTTTTTAATTGACTAAAATACCAGTGGATTGTAAGGAAGGTAGGACTACACAATCCAAATTACGCATGCCTTGTTAAAGAAACTTCACTAGAGCTAATGAGAGATTTCTAGATGTCAGGGCATATTTTAAAAAGCAATGAAGATACAAGAACATTCAATTGTGTATAATGTTGAATGTTCATATGTAATGTTGTTGGTCCTTAATTTTGATGAACCATCTGAACAGATATGGAGGTATTTACTACATATTATAATGAAAATCCGCCAATAGAATGGAGTAGAACTTATCCCACCCTTTTTTATCAATCAGAACTTTTCCTCAGCTCTCCAGTATATTCTCTGAAGGGTTTTAAAAGGGAAAGATATAAATATTTGTTATTCACTGTATTTAGTCCATTTTGTGGTTAGGCCTACCTAACAACAGGAACATCCACGTGTTTATTTCATCTTGTTCTCTATTAATATATAATATATATAATACATAATATAATATGTTCGCATCTCTCTGTACTTTTGTCCTTAGCGTAGCTATGTATTCATACAACATCTTTGCATTAAGTCACATCATGCAACCTCATGCCCATTTTACAAATGGATAACCTGAGACGTGTTAAATAAAATGTCTGAACTTGCAAAAAAAAAAAAAGTACAGTTGGGAATAAAGCAGAACATTATTCCCACAACTTGCTGTAACCAAAAGTTGTAAGTCTTCCCAACATTTAATCAAAATCAAGATTTAATTCCATTTGCTTATTAAAAAAACCAACAATGCACTTTCATAAAGCTGATATTAATATCAACTTACATCCAACATCAAAAATTACACTAAACAGCATGAAATTGGGAATACGATACCTTAGCTGTTAATTCTAAGAAACGGATTCAAGTGGGTTCTCAATGGATGAAATGTATACTAGTTACTGTTTGATAAATCAGTTTAAACAGTTAAAATAGCAATGTTTTCTAGTTTTTTATTTAAAAAAAAAAAAAAAGATTATGTTGATCTAGTTTCCCTTTGCTCAGTCTAATTTCCGAAGAAAAAGAATCTGAAATAATCTAGAAAACTAAGGTCTTTATCTTGAAAGATCTGCAAGGTAGGTCCAAGGGCAAGGAGAATATTCCAACAGATTCTGAATGCTACTAACTGGCTAACAAAATATCAGTGAAACAGGACCTGAACAGTTCGGGACAGAGATTTCAGAAATTTTACATACAAATTTACTACTGCAATACTGGCTCAAGTTTGCCTCCTCCAAAATAAAATATCTGAGCTCTTTCCATCTTTTTACCCCTCTTTGCATATCTATAACAATTTTCTGTTACAAACATCAGGGGGCTTTTCTTCCTATCATTTTATGATCTCTCACAGTCAGCAAATAAAAAAGCAAGAATATTTTCTACCTGCCAAGAATTTATAACCTAATCAGAGAAAATATAAATAATAGTAATAATAATAGTAATAATAATAATAATAATAACAATAACAACAGGGAAAAGACGCACATAAGCCATTGCTGCTTGTATTGGCTTCTGAAATAGGTACAGAACAAAAGTTTCTCATTTAAGATCCAGTACAGAGTACACTAGTCGGTGAAGTTTTTGTAAAATCTGTATGAAAGATAATTAATGAATGGTGTAAAACAGTTGATTTCCTCAGTGACAGGCAAGCCAAAGGAAAATTAAAAAGGTAGTCTCTGATCAGCAGAGACAAGTGTCTCTCCAAGACACCTAGTTAGCCTGTATACATAGTGTAATATTTATAAAGTATTGAAAAAGCAAATCTGTAAACAGAGATATCCATGAACTGTTGAAATTTCTATTTTCTTTTATAACGACATGAAATGTCAATGTTGGCTTGTCTTACAAGGCCACATTAAGGAATTACCTGTGCTCTATTTTTTTACATCTATTATTGAAGTTGTAAAAAAAAAAAAAAGTAAAGCATTGTAAATTGTAAAAAAGAGAACAACTTAGTTCCACGTTTGTCTTATGACGTGTTAGGATGAAGGTGTCAGTCAAAGGAATATTTAAAATTAATAACACTGTTCAAAGATTCCAAAGGAAATTAATAAGTGATGTCCATTTTGAAAATGCAGTGACATTTTAATTTCACCTGAAATAATATATGCGAATGCAAATTATTTGGATCTAAAATAGAAATGTGCACTGATGTGAGGAGTCAGATATTTTATATAAATATTTATTTTTATATATATATATTTTAAATTAAAAGAATAAAAAGTGCATGGATATTTATGTTTTTACAACTGTTATATGGTAAATGTTCCCAATGTTCATTTCATTGACATCATCAAAAACACATGAACTTTAAACTTATTTTTAAAAGCAGTTCCATATTTCAAAACATATTAGATTTTAAAAATTGCAATAGAATTTCTATGAGTTCATTCACTTATTAATGTTGAATCTAGCTTTAGAAGTTAAGAGTAGAAATAGACAGTAAGTGCTTTTAAAATTCAGTAAAGTAATTAAGGTTGCCCAGCTTACTTAATGGAGTGTGACAGAAAATCATAACACCATAAAACAATGTGCTCTTGTGTGCAGATCTCTACTGAACTTACCTATACCAACTTATTTCTGGTGGAGGCGATCCAGTGGCTCTGCAGAACAAAGTTACTGCCTCTCCTCGATCCGCAGTGGCATTAAAGGATTTCTGTGGCAGAGTAATTGCAGGGGGAACTGAAAAATAAAACATTATGTCCTAGTAATGGAAAATAGAAGATTCTGTATGATTCTGGAGAAATTTAAAGCATAGGCTCCTTTGCTAATTTTGGAATTTATAGTTACTCTTATGGATCAAGTTACAATATGAATCAATTCTCAGTATTTCTGTTTTTCTTAAACACAAAAAGATTTTTTTTTATTTTATCAGGACATTTATAACTTTTTTTGTACAATAATAAACTCAAAAGTCTTGTTCAGTGGTTGTTTAATTTTCTTACAGACAATTTTAAAGTGACTGAAGTCATACTTAGGACGCATAAAATACAGTAGAGTTATGACTGGTGCTAATTTAAGTATCTCAAATAAAATCTCCCTAGTCTCTTTCTTTCATTCAACTCTGTAGTGGACATACAGCTGATTTACTGATGTCAGACAGTGCTTTTAAAACTGATGTCAATATATAGCAGTATCAATTAAACATATTTAATTCTTTGTATTGAACACCTGCAAAGTTCTTGAGCAGGAGTATCACCAGCTTAAAAAAGTGACACGATAAAACCCAATAGATAGTATCTGTTTTCAGAAATCACAACCTGTTTTGGTAATTGTGTTCCAAGAACCACGTATTTTGTCTGTTCTTGATAGGACAGTCATTAATAAAATTAAAACTGTTTGGAGAGAACCTCTGCCCAAGAGAAAAATAGCAATAATATTTAAAGCAGATCGACTCACATATCTCTGTTAAATATCTCTATTATTAAATATCTCTACTTAATATATCTGTTTATATGGTAATTTTAAGACACTTATCCTAAATCTGTTTCCATTAACTGTCAAGCAAAAAAAAAAAGAGCAGATTGAAGGAAAATATATGGAAAAGAAAGAATGTCAGGGGAAGTAAGAGGAAGAAGATTCACAAAATATAGCTCTCAAGAATTATATAACATGTAATATAAAATATATAACTATATAATATAAAATAAAGCTAACAAGAACGCCTTATCATCAGAGTGGCTCAGAGCTATCCTTTTAGATTTAACTTTCAGTAAAGAACAGAAGGCAACCCCAATGAATTGCTTATGGCTTACCATTTCACTTTCATACGTTTTTCTCACAAACTGTTGAGAATTAACTTCTGTTGTGTTAAACAGTACAAAATATTTAGCTTTAATATTCTCAGAAGCCCTTCCAGCTTCTGAACATCTAATATACAAAATTATTAAAAAGAGTGTACCAGATTCATCAACAATTAATAAGTAAATGTTCTGTACTTTTGACTCTTTTTCATGGTGTGATGAAATTTAAGCGTTTCACAGATCAATTATCTCCTATCTGAAATTGCATGGGCCACTACTCAGCAAATAAAAACCCTTCTGTTGTGCTATAGTGACTTAGTCATCTTACATTTTTAAGTATCACTTCGACAACATTTCATACGTTTTAGCTGGTTTGCAGTGCATTCTAATATCTAGACCTGAAAATAGAGTTAGTGACATGAATCAATTCTTTGCCACCAGTAGCAGGTTCTTCACTACTCACAACTAAGAACTACAGGACCATGACTCAATTCAGCCCATTATTTAAGTGTTTCAACCTTCTCAGAGACACTATGATGACAATTAAATGAAATATTATTTTTCTTATAGCTCCTTCTGGGAAGTGAGATATGTTTATCTTGTTTCTGTATTTTTATGTACATAGGATCGAACTAAAAAAATGAACCTAAAAGAGGAAAAGACAAATGGGTCTCGATATAATAAGTAACATACTAGCAAGTGTCTCACATATCTAACTTAAAGCAAAATGTTAAAGTCCAGTCACATTTAAGTTCAATTCATTGATAGTTTTTTTTCCTTTTTTTTTTTTTTGATCAAAGAGTACTATGATTTTTGTTTCTTTCTTTTTAATCTAAAAGCAATTATTTCTATTAATCTAAAAGCCATCTGGGGCCAGGTTTATTACATTCAGTTTTACCTAGGAAAAGCTATATATTTGTATAAATTAAGCAGAAAAATAGCTCTTAATTGGTATCACTCTAACTGAGCAACAATGTTAGAACCTCTCAGCTGGAAACCTCCTCACAACACTATGGACTGAAGTCTAGATGTAAGTGAATGTTGGCATTCTTGTCTCGAGCAGTTACAAACACAAGCAAAAACAGATTTGTGGATATAATCCAGCAATAAAAGATGTGAAGTGGGACTGGAGTTTGAAAACCAATGTTTTAGGTTTAACACAGGTTCTCTTTCTGCTCAATGGTATATATCACATAGAAATGAAAAGTGTTCAAAATGTAGCTTCATATACACATACATAAATATCAACAGAAGAAAATCTCATGCAGAATTTAAAATACTATTTTACTGTTTTACTTATTTTACTGTTAGAACTGTTGGAATATACTCAGAGGTCAAGGCAACGCAGAACCCAATGCACAGAGATGAAAGCAAGTTACTGAGGGGACTTCACAATGCATGGGGTACGTACTGTGATATTTTATCACAATACACAGGATAATACCCATTTGCTTGTCACTTTTTGCACACTGCCTATAACAACCTAAAGAGTTCTGATTCAAATACCGCTGCTTGACTACATGGATTAAATGATATGTGTGCCAGAAGCTGCTTCTTCTCATGAAATTAACTGATAATTTAATTTACATAATGACTTCTGTAAACTGAGGTTTGCAGAGGCTTGAGGTTGTCAAGGACAAAGCATTTAGAACTCAGAAGCTAATAGCACAACGGAATTAGTTTCACTAAAACTCTGTTATTGAACAGAACATGTAGATTAAAAAAATGCCCTTTATGAACTGTGTCCTGTGTTCATATTTACTTTTCAACAGGCCAACTGTGAATTTAAGAGAGAGGTTGAACTAAATACTTTGTTTTGTCTTCATCCTTTCATACGCCTTAGGAGATGTTTATGATAAACTAATAAAAAGTTTAATGCCACTTATAAATCATATTTTAGTCTTCATAAAAAATAAAATGTTAAAAATCTAGAAGTAATACTGCTTATCTAAATAAAAACGTATCCATGACTTTTGGGATGGTTCAAATAAAAGAAATTAATAAAATATGTTCAATGCAGTAAAGCTGAATAACTATGAAAAATTAGTGTTTTTTAACAGGAAATAACAAAACACTGAAAAATATAGTGAACTGAATTACTACGCAATATAATCTGAAACTCGAGTCTTGTAGTGATTGTCAGTGTTTTTGAATTATTAAAAAAAATAATAAAGCTTCTGTATATTTATATACTCTGACATTACGAAATGCAATGAATTCTATTTATGCAGTATAATGGATTTTTTTTAAATAGTAAGCAATTACTTTTATAGGAAAACAATACTAAACAGACATGACAACTATATTAACGAATTAATATTAATTAGTTTTTTTAGAAGCTGATGTGTTCTAAAATTGAGGCTATGATAATCAAGGAAAGTGAGATGATCTTTAATGTTCCTTCCAACCCGAGCCATTGTGTAATTCTATGATTCTACTTCTTACCATTCACAATAACAATTATGTCCCGGAAGTCAATTTCTCCTCTGGCTTCCACTCTTCCTTCACATCGGTATACTCCTTCATCACTTTTGTTGATGTTAAGAATTTGGAGATTATTGTTTGCTAATACTGCAAATCGATCTAGAAAGGCATGTAAAAGATTAAGTGGTATTAGCAAATCTAGACAACTACAGGAACACTAATTTAAATGGGAAAATGAGAAATTTAAATTTCTCTAAACATACAGAATGCTCATGACAAAGCATTTCTCAATTTAAAAGTAAAATGTTGGCTGAGAAATTAGCTTTTCATCCACCCCAAAATACATTGCCATTTCTTAAAATTCAATCAGGATTTTCAATCCATAACTTCTTACTTACATTTGATGACTCTTCAAAGAAAGTAAAGTTTATAAATTATTAAAAAATTAGTGGAATATTCATGAACACTTATATAAAACAACAAAATTAAAAAAATAGAAAAAAGATAAATTCAATACGTAAGAAAATGTATCTTTCCTCTGTATCTTGATTAGCCAATGTTCTCATGTCCGTTTTATGGCACTATAATTTCTCAACTTACTTGCTCTCCTTCCCACCCTGTTCCTTGGCTCATCTCCTATAACTCAGTCCACGGTCCATCTTGCTATAGTCTAACACTTCATAGAATAAAGTCTAACACTTCATTCTTCAATGCAAGAAACCATTTAACCTTCTACAAAGTCCAGTATAAATTGCAATTTATTTGCAATTTAATTGCAACACATTTCTTGAGTAGCTTAACCCCATTGTAAAACCAGATTCTGAACAAGCATTTATACATTTTCCTGCATACATAGCAGCAAAATTATAATCTGCAAGAGTAAACTGTTCTAAATCTAACTTTTCTTTCCTTTCAGTCTGAACTAATGTATTGAGTTTATGTGGCAAGGTGTTGGCAGCTGGGGGTTTCAGGGCTCCTCTGAGACAATGCAGGGGTTGCCCCATGCCAGACACAAATGGCTCCAATGGCCCCACTGCAGGGCACCAAGATGGCGGCGCCTCAGAAGTCTGGGTAAGGAAGGGGAAAATACTGCATGGCAGCGAAGAGCGAGGGGATAAACAAAAAGATATTTGAAAATTAGCCCTGCAGACACCAAGGTGAGAGAAGCATGCAGTGGAGCTTCTCCAGTTGCTGGATCAAATATTAAGGGGTATATGCATGGCAAGTGGGATTTCATATGTCCTTTTTCATACCTCATAACAAGAAATGGAAGAATTGTCTCCTGTCAGGTATGATGAACCTGGGCTATGGTTTGCAAATTTTACTGTGTTTCTAGGGTATGTGCCAGGCTATGACTCACAATATCTAACAAAAAGGTTACGCACAACTGTTCATTCTAAGACTGGAACACAACTACTAAAGATCTCTTGAAGAAAAAAATCAAAACTTCTGGTGAAATTTGCACATCAGTTTACACAAGTACATTTAGCATTTCTACACTGGCTATGTAGAGCAATGGAACCACTTATACTACTATAAGTAGAACTCTGTGCAAACTATTGACTTTGAGCGGGAACCTTAAAGCACCTCTTTCATTCTTAGAGACTGCACTACACTGCAGTAGGAAAACCAAATTGCCAAAGCCTACCCCATATGATTCTGTGGGTCAATATAGCTCATTTGAATTCTGTCTCTTGTGGTCTTATTCTAAAAGAGAAAATTCCACTGTGGCACTGGAATAGAAGGTGGTACCAGTTTAATGTTTTCTAGCGCAGTGATCCTACATGGCTTTTTTAGGCCAGGAAAAATTTGCAGTACCCTATACTGTAACTAGAAGGATTTATTTTTTAAAAAATGTAAATTCTAATAGTTTTCCAGAATATTTTATCATTTTAAACTGTTGTGGTCTTGAAGAGAATCATTCTACATACTAAAAATACCTACGGAGGGAAAAAAAACTAAAAGCGCTACAGAACTGCGAACGTAAAACAGTAAGATACATCAAAGCATACAGAAAACATGAAGGATGCATCCACCCCAATATTTTCTATCCAATGATATGCAATATAAAATTTTCTATAGACATTATATTTACATACCACACCTATACTATGGTTATAGAAAACTGTTTTTAATAATCTGATAGTGGAATTCTGACATTTATGATTTGAGCAGTGACAGGATAAAGGACACATTTACATAGATCGCAAATAATTTATATGTACATTTAGAAAGATTAGCATCTAGCATATTTATATTAACAAGGGCAGCTAACCTCCTTCTAATGTTAACACTAACAGTAAACTAATACACATTCCACATTCCTGTATATACAATTTCTATATTTTCTTTAAGCATTACAAAATGGCATTTGATGTCCTTTGAAGCACTAGCATTGTGCAAAACCAGACCTAGTCACTTACAACTCCAGGTAAGATCTGATCAATGAAAACAATCCCATTCTCTTACATAGCTGAGCCCCACACGATGGAATTATGAGTCATGACAATTCAACTCTTAGAAAGAAAAATAAAGATATCCTTAGAATATTTCCAGAAAATTATACCTTACATTTTGCTCCATTAAACCTTAAACATACATAGTAAGATCAGAATAACTTTTGGAAGTCATTGTTCTCATAGTCTTTTATTTTTTTCTTTTTTGTTTTTAAACCAAAGAATGATGGGCAGCTATTCCCAGTTTCTAACTCACATTTTTCTTTGCAGAATTCAAATAGACTATAGATCTTAGGATGAGTTAGCAATGGAGCAGATAAGGTGGGAACGTGCAGAAACCAATTCAGAATGGTGAGACTATTTTCAGTCATCTATAGGCCTCCTACACAGGAAAAATCTTTAAATTTTCACTTCTGATTCTGTGAACTAGCCTTCTGGGAGCAGTCAGTCTTCTGTTCAAATGGAACATAAAAATACAGACAGTAGTAACTGTCAAGATTTGCAAAACCAAAGTAATCAAAAGTCTGTACTGCAAAAATCATACTAATTGTAGCACGCAATAGAAGTATGATCAAGATGTAGGAGAAATTTCACAAAATCGTAGGAATTATATTATTTCATGTCTTCCTTTCATGTCTGGTGCTAGAATGTTTAAAATAGAGGCTGCTTTCTAATATCCCTAAAATAAACTGTGGAATATACAATCCAGTTTGAATATGAAATTTTTCAGTACTTTAGCTTACTATGAAATAAAAATATATATATATATTTTTTTTTTTCAGTAGGCACCATTTGTAATATGGTAAAAAAAAAAGTTGATGTTACTTAAATTATGTAAAGAGGTTACAGGTACTGATCCTTCATCGGAAATTGTGAAGCTGGAAATGTAATATGGAACTGTCTTTTCAATTCACTAGGCATGGAGAAATTTTCTTAACTGCAAGACTTCAGGAATACTCTTTTTCCACCTTCGTTATAAAATAATATAGACATTGCCAAAGCTCAAAGTACATGATGTCCTATTTATGATTTCAACCTCTCTTCCAGGAATGACAGGGAACTCATTTGGATACTGGTCTAGATCGAAACATAAGGAAAATACTCTGCTATTTAAATTAAAATTGGTTTCTGTCATTCTACTTCTTCACATTGAAGCACTGCACAAAAAAAAAAGGTTGAAGAGACAATTTCACACATTGAATTTAAAAACTCTAAGTTTTCAAAATGTATGATTTTGAAAAAGAAAGGAAATGTTTTATTTCCTTTCTTATTCCTACAGCAGACAGATTGATTAGAAAAGCAAATAAAATGGTAATAATAACAAAACTTTAAGAGAGATCTTTGGGACAATTTTACTTTTTTGAGCTCTGAGCTGTGTCCTTGAGAACTAGTTTCTGTTAAATTGCCAAATCTTGCTTTGTTTTCTTATTTTTCAAAATCTTCTAAGTCTCACCTACATTCACTGTTTATTTAGATCAAAATGTCAACTCTTTTTCTAAGGGTATAAGTTTATTAGTCTTAGTCTTTGTACCTAGAAGACAGAAGGGATAAGACAGACATGTTAAATGAGAAGAATTTTGATCAAAACTTTCTTTCATAGTAGACAGGAGTGCAAGACTGAGTCCAGAAACATAAAACAAGCTAACAAGCTTTTTTGTTTTCTTTCTTTTCTCCAGCAATTGTCTCACAGTTGTTTATATGTTTTCATAAAACAAATATAACTTTTATTGGATGCCATACTGGGTTGTCATTCATAATTTAGGTATATTACATTCGTTTTCATTTTGAAAAAAATAGTATTTAATTTTTAAAGAATGAGACTTTTAAGTGCATACACTACAACCTTGAGTTTTAGTACATACAGAGATCAAGACAGATGAGAAGGTGGATAAAATGGTTCATCAACATTAATTTCATTTCCAGAAAATGCAGATTGTCTTCTTTTCCATAAAGACAAAAACAACTTTAATGACACAGCGTAGAGAAATGCTGTCATTGCTTCTGAGGTGGCAAAGCACGTGAATTTATGTGCCTAATTAACTGCCTCTACAAATTTATGAACTTGTATGTAGATCCATTTTCACCTAATTTTATCAGTCTAGCTGTTAGGAATCTAGCCAAAATATATATACCCCTAACCTATACCCCTTGTTGCTTGTAACTTAAAGGTAGCTTACGCTTCTACAAGTGAATGCTTACAATAGTGCAACAAGCCTACCCACCTAGAAGACGCAGCTAATGTACAAGTATACCAAAGTTTATGCAGTGTTTGCTCGGTAAATTGTACACTCTGAGGAAGTATCATAGCTTTGCTAGCACAAAGAAGTTCATCTGTGTACACGCATGACAGCCCAGGAAGAGTTCCAAACAATCTTTTGGACATCTGGGCCTTCATGTTATATCTAGACAAAATTGCTGATTGGAAAAAAATGATATATGAAGGAAACTATTGCATATGGATTCTCTACAGAACACAGCAACTGGTTAAATCCTACTGATAACAATGGACTAACTAAAATCCACCCTCCATCATGACGTGATTAATCTTCTTTTACAACAACAATTTAATATTAATTAGAATGTATAACTTAAAGAGTTACCAAAATACTAACTGTCAGCAAGAGTTGTGACTTCCTCATTCCGATACAACCAGCTGACAATGGGAGCAGGTGAACTAGTAACACGGCAAACAACTTCTGCATCTTCTCCCTGCCTAAACTCTTGTGGAGAGATTATGTCTCGAAAAGTGAGCTTTTCTGAAAAGGAAGAAAACCAAATACAGTTATCATCTTCCAGTTCACTTAGCATTGAAATTAAATGTGATATCAAATGAGATAAAGCTGTCTATTAAGCTTCTCTTTATGCGTAATACAGAATTATTTCCATAATATAGTTTTCTCAGATAAGACTCAATTGTCCTCGACACAGAACTTTCACTCTGTCTCTAGGAATGATTATACAGCCATTTGGCATTATGAAAACCTTTGTTTTATTTATATAAATGAAGCATGTTTCATAAATATATTTTTTATTATTGTTGATTTTTCAGAGCCCAGTTTTGAAACTCTAGTTTTGTAGAAGTCTATACATTCAGGTTGATAATACTTTTTACTCTCTTCTGTGCTTTATTCTTCATGATCTTATTATTGAATGAGAACTTCAGGTTTTCATTCCATCAAAATATCCATTGAAATCATTTGGAAAAGTCTTATTTAAAGGTGGAAATTAAGCCTCACTGATTGGGAAAGCTATCAGCTGAGCAAAACATAAAAACTTAAAAGCCCATGGGAAACTATATGGAAAAACTTTCTAAAATTATCATAAGAATTTGTAGGTTTTTTGAGGAAGTAGCAAGATTTTTTTAGGCCTGACAGAATTTTTTATTATTTCTGCTTCAAATAATCAAAGTTGATATTTAATTTTATTATTGGGTTGAATAAGTTCAATAATCAGTTCAACAATAAGTTCTAATAATTCTGTTGCTCGAATTCAGGGAAAGAACTTCAAGATGGCGTTAAACCATGTCCTCATACAAGATCTAAAGCAGAAACCAATTGCCAAAAATTTCTGCAAGAATTTATTGCACATAGAAGAAACAAACTGACATGTTCTCTATGATCAAACATTGCCAATTCCATTCATCTATTCAAGAGGATGCTTTGGAGTCAGAGAATGCACCTCCACCTCTGCCTTTTTGTATTTATATGAGTGCAGGCTCAAATAATCCATATGGTTCCCACAGCAGAGGGAGCATGCTTTTGTTATATTCGCATCTTGCATACTTTCATAAAGTATTTATGTAAAATGTTTGAAGTATTTGATCATAATTACATCAGAAGAAAAATTCTGACAAACATAAATGATTACTGTACTGGACGCTAGTAATACAGCATATCCTGCTTTTTCCATACAATACATCACAAATACAAATAATGAAATTTTCACGTGTCGGTTCCCATAGGCCTTTACATTTCTTGTGTGGGTCTTTGGGCTTTGTCTAACCTCGGAATTATTAAAATTACCACATGCAAACACTTCAAAAGATTTCAACTATGCTCAGCAGTCTGCTAATGGAGTGACTGGCAGCTTTAAGCATAAAGATGAATTCCACAAAACTTGCAATCCTTTGAACTGTCAGCTTTCAAGCCATCATGTAATTGCTTGTAACTGCGATCATCATTCTAATGGTTGTTTTATCAATAGCTTTTTTTTTTAAATTGTATGCCTTTTGTTATCTGAGTTATCTGTACCTTTCAGAAGCAGTGCTTTATGATTCCACTCTGTATTTTCTGTCTCATAGCAATTCCTTAACACTCAGTACAACCACAAACATATTTTTTTATGAATATTAAAGCACTATTCTCCAATGAAATCAGAGAAGAATAGCTGAAAGGATGCTGGCATACGTCTTGTGCTTTCACCCACAAAAACCTTACCAAATTTTCACAGTGTATTTATTTAATACATTGCTTTTAGGCATTTTTAATTGATCTATAGAATATAGTATACTGCAAAGGTACTTAACTATATTGAAAAACAGCAAACAAACAAACTCTCAGAGAATCTCTAGCCACAGAAGAATGTATTTACTTTTCAAATATACTCTTCAATTAGTTGTTAGCAATTGAAATGCTTTTTTAGTTGCTTACCATATTAAGCTTCAATGCTTTATGGCAAGATTCCACCACAAGACCAAAAATATGAGAAGACTGACATAAAAGTAACTAATTCAATCTAAACTTTGCTTTTTAATGGCATGCATTGCATTTCTTACACTTTTATTTACATATTTGATATGTTTTATATGTATTTGTACTTAAAATTAGGTTGATAAAATACATCTTTTCTCTTTTCCATTAGGGGCATACAGTGCACCCCTCTGAGATGATATTTTAAGATACAAAGGAGAAGTAACCTACAATATTACAAAGTTTAGTTCATAGTATCTGTGAACTAAACTACAGGAGATGTAATTGTTTGGAATATACAGTTCAGAGCCTGGGATGGCATTCTGATAGGCTTTACTTTCTCAATAGCAGTGGCTTTCAAAACATGTTCTTTCCTTTGTTATTTGATATTATTTTACTTACGATAAATTTCCAAAACAACAGTAGCTTCTTGAGTTTGTCCTTTAGCGTCTGTTGCTTGGCACCGATATATACCAGCATCTTCTATATCTGCATTATAAATGGTTAGACGTGATCGAACACCTTCTTTCTGAACAACCACTCTTTGACTAGAAACAATCTTCTCTCCTTGTGGATTGTACCAATCTATGGTGTCAGGCTCACCAATGGCTACAAACAAAAATAAAAATAACAACATTAGAAGTTCAAATAGACATTATGCAATGCATACGCCTACCCAATGTACAACCATCTATGACATGTCTCTGACAACTATGCAATGTCAGAGAATTGCTGAATTGTGAAAAGGAGTTGTGAGAAATTCTGCAGAAAGCTAAGCAAGGTAAAACTGCAGGCAAATGTGTGACTGTAGGGACAGGATAATTAGTAGCTCAAGAATTCAAGAGGAAGAAAATGAACATAGAAATCTATAAAATCTTAAAGGAAAGACACAGGCTGTCCAGCAGTCTCTTTGGCTTGTCATTGTAATCAGGCTGTGTGTCACTGTCAATCTAAGATGGCAAATCAGGAACATCAAAGATTAATTTCAGGCAGCTGCAAAAACAAACTCTTCCCATCCTGACTTAATTTTGCCCCTCCAGAAAAGACTCTTCAGGTATCTCATTAGGGCAGAGAGGGTGCTAGAGCTTAGCCTAGTAGATTATTAAATCCTTAGTTTAGACAAGTAAAAATATTTTGACTAAATAAGCATCCTAGTAGATATAAATTATCTATACCAATATAAACAAATTTCAAACTGAGTGAGTGAGATGGTTTGTTTGCAATCTGAAATCAATAGTCTCTACAAGATCTTCTATTTATCACAATTCTCACAAGTCAATATGAATATACAAAACAATGCACATTTAAGTTAATATTGTGAATCAATAAATTCACTTTCAAATCATGCAGAACATAGATAATCTAACAACAAAAAAAAATAATGTGAATACATACCTGTGCACGTGAAGAATTTGGATTCACCCACACTGAGCTCTACTTTGCTAAGTGAAATTGTAACTTGAAGTAGAGCTGAAAAATATAAAGCATGTTGTAAACCCATTGTAACACATTGCCATTTATAAGTTTAAAGTATATATTTTTATATTTTGTATTTCCTCATTCTACAACATATACTACATAAACTGTATGTCAAATCTCAGCATTTTATCTTCTAAACTACAGTATATATAGATGTGGTGAAAACAATCAAAATAAAGAAAAAATGTTACATGAAGAATAACAGCTTCACATCATAAAACTGAGGAAAAAGAAAAATAATAATAAAACAGGAAATAAATTCAAACAAACATAGAACTAAAACTCAATGAGAAGAACGTGACTGGGAACACTCAGCACGGACTGACCAAGAGTAAATCATGCCTGAGTATAGGATAAAATGATTAGTTTTGTGGATGAGAGAGGAACAGTGGATGGTGATTACCCTGACTTTACCAAGGCTTTTGACATTGCCTCCCACAATATTCTTGCATTTACGTGTATTGGAAATAAGCAGCAAGGTCTGGATAGCAAAGGATGGCTGCAAAGGTGATATCTGTGGGAGTAGGTCAGGGGCTGCACTGTGCAGGACACAGTCAGTTCCAGATAGCTTCACAGTAGACATATCACAGGACACAGCTAAGCCAGTCAAGAGTTTTTGGCATCTCTTTGAAAATGTATTTAAGAAAGGGCAGAGACAAGACAGAAGAAGAAAAGGAAGGCCAAAGCAGTAGGAGGTAATCCACAGGAGAGCTGGAAACACTCTTGAAGTGTCTCTTGAAGTGGCCCAAGCATAAGCCCATACTAGAGCAGGTACACCCCCAAAGGGACTGTGGCCTGTGGATAACCCACAACAGAGCAGAAGAAATGAGTTAGGCAGAAAGAGAAGTGGAAGAAAAGTATGAGGAAGAAGGAACACCAGAAAGAAACCTCCTGCGCCACCTATCACCTCACTGAAGGGGCTGAGTTTAACCTGTGTCTATGGTGGTAAGAAGGGGAGTAGAGACTAGGAACAGAGAAAGAGAGGTGTCTGGAGCTTGGGAAAGCAAGGATGCCATTTTTTTTCCCTAAGTGTTTAAATACTTGCCTTCTTTGTTCCCCAGTACCTGAATAAGTAATTAAATGTTATGTTAATTATGTAAATTAAGTTAAATTTCCCATCTGGAGATTGTTTTGCCCACAACAGTAACCAGTGAGTGATTTCCCTGTCTTTACCTTGACCCATGAGTTTTCTCACTCCCATTTTTCACCTTTGTCTGGGGATGGGGGTGAGGGAGCAAGTGGCTGTATGGGTGCGCGTCTGCCAGCCGAGGCCAACCCCCCACAAGTTAGGGCATTACAGTCTGGACGTACAGACAACTAGGTTGGTAAAAATCTAGTTGGATAGCTGGGCTTAGAGGACAGTGGAGGTCATACTCTACCTGGAGGCCAGTAACAAGTGGGGTCCCATGGGATTCTGTCCTGGAATCTGTCCTAATTAATACCTTTATCGATAATCTGGATGAGGTCATTGACCTAGAGACTGGAAGAATGCATCAACAGGAACATCATGATATTCGGCAAGGATAATTGCTAAATTCTGCATCTGGGAAGGAATAACCAGTTGGGAATCATGCAAACTGAGGACAGGTGTGGTAGACAAGAGTGCCCAAGCAGCAGCAAGAAGTCAACAGCCTCCTAGGCTAATTAAAAGGATCATGACCAGTAGTAGATCAAGGAGATCAATTCCCACCTCTGCTTAGCACTCCCTAGGACATATGCAGAATACTACATCCAGACAACCCCCATCCCAACCTCAGAACAAGAAATATATTGACAGACTTCACTGGAGTGAAGTTAGGGGAAGGCCAACAAAGTGGGCAGGCATAGCTGGGAACTAGGTGAATGAGGAGAGGCTGGTGGATCTGGGCTTTTTCAAGCTGAAGAAGAGACTGCTACAGGAGGACTAAAGAGCCATCTACTCTTATCCATGGGAAAATGAAGATGGAGCCAGGGTCTTCACAGTGTTGTATGGCAGACGGATGAAAGACAGCTGACAAGTTGAAACAAAATAGGCTCAGGCTGGGTATGAGGAAAAACTTTTTCATGATGCAGTGGAGTAGGTTGCCCAGAAAGATTATGCAATATCTATTCTTGCAGCTTTCAAGAGCTCAACAGATAAAGCCTTGAACAATCTGGTCTTTGACCCTGGTTTGAGCAGGAGATTGGACTAGAGACCTACTGAAGTGCCTTCCAACCTGAATTATCCTATGGTCCTACAAATAACTTACCCAACACAGACAGTATTATGGGTGATTTTTTTTTTTTTAGATGAAAAATAACTACACAGTCTTCAGTAATAATAATTCAAACCTTGTTATTATCCTAAGTATCTGTAACTCTTCAACATTCAAAATCTTACAAAATTGGAAAGTACACGTTCATGAACCAAAGACATGAATGAAAAGGGTCATGTTAATTTCAAGCTCTAATCAAGACAGAAAAAGGTAACCAGAAAAAAAAAAAGTTTAGAGAAGAAAACTTACTGTCTAAATCTTTGGTCAGTATTATAAATAGTAAAAAACTATGATGCATCTGAGGTTAAAAAAAGTACTGTTTCAAGAATCTGGGATTTAGAGTATTGAAATAAGTAATTATGGTCTATTCTGTGGTGGCTGAATTATGGTGGAAATATTTTCCTTTTCTGAAAACCACAAGATAAACTACTGTGAACATTAATGACTTTAGTGTATATTGAATATCCTGAGCTCACTAGATTCCTTTTCTGTAATTGGCACAAAAGTCCATTAGAACAAACTTCTCTGGAGGTATGGAGTATTACAATCCAAATCATTGATTCAGTATGCCAAATTTTCCCTGTGAATACGTTACAACTTAAAACCTGCTAGAAAAACAATGATTCTGTTCTGTTGATACTAAAAATTAAAGAAAAGATGAGCACAGAAGAAACACTGTCTAAGTAGTGTTGCATACATATTAATGTGGCAATTACTACAATTAAGAGAAAAGTATCATGAAACTGATTTGCTGTTAAGTGATGTACTTGCATATAATCAGCTTAGATAAGCAAGAACTAGGCCAGATTTGAACATGTCAAAAACAGAAACAAAAAAGGCAAAGAAAACTGTAATATCAGATGTTAAACTATGTAAACACATAGATGAAGTAAAAAGTGTCAGGTAGAATATAAGAAACTGGGATAAGAGGTAAAAAGAAAAGTTAGAAAATATTTTTCCTTCATTAATCAGATATATATCTGAGACTGCAAGAAAGTTTTGGCAAAGGGCTGAACTCGGTTTAAAATTCTTCGCATAAGTGCAATTACAAACTCTGTGAAGACATGCTAGCTACCTCTCTGAAACCCAAAGAAAACCATGGTTTCTACATATGGTACTTTAATATTTACAAAATAGAAAAATGTAAGACCATCTGTCCAATTTTTTCAGACTCATCCTTTTACTAGCTCTGCTTCGTGTAAATATAAAAATATTGCTTTATGCAAACTGGAATGAAAAACATTGCCCAAGTGATTAAACTAGCAATCTGCTTATTAGGTAGGCAGGCAAATAGTCCAGTCCTTGGCTAGGAGAAGGCTCACTCATCAGTTAATTTGAGTAAGACATGCAGTTAAAAGTAAAATATTGCAGAGACAACATATCCAGAAAGTTTTACATTACTTCCAAATGTACTTCAAAAACTACATAGATGCATTAGGTTATTATAAGCTCTGATGAAGATGGTATGTAATGTACGTACTATTCAAGTTACTGTGTACACTAGCAGCTAATGAATTAATATAAAAAGGGGGTATTTTGTACCAGACTGGTTTGAAGGTCTTTGAATACACAAGCGAAGCCTTTTTTTATCAGGTCAGTGAAGCTGTTCCAAGAATTCAAGTCAGAAGAGGCTGTGTCTAGCTATATTAAAACAAGCTCAGAAATGAATAGTAGCTTCTGGCTAAATCTGACAAAACACTGCCTCTTTCCATGTTTCCTAGGATATTACTGAACTCGCAGGAAAAAAAAAAAAAAGGCAATGAAAGGCAATGTATTACTAGAAGATCCCTTCAGGTGGTGAAGCATACTACTATACTACTACTATAGTATCTGCTGTTCTGGGAAAAAGTGAAGTCACTCAGGGCTTCACTTAGTCTTCAGTACACGTGCAATTTTATAGCAAAATAAAGCACTGTTACATTAGGTGATACAAGCAATCTCTTCCCTTTTGTTCATATTCACTATAAAAGAATTATTATCTATGCTAAGAGGAGCCTGTCAAATTATTTCTTAATGGGTTTAAAAATCACTTAGGAAGATAAGTAAGAATAGTAACAACAGGTCCATTTGTTCTGTTAAATACGGAGATGGATGACTATTCATAAGACATAATATTTAGCAGACTCTTTAATTTCAGACCCATTTGCACTAGTATATTTCACATTGCAGAACCACCATCACAAACCTGTCATAGCTCTGTCTACACTGATGAATACCTAATACAACAGAAGTGAGCTGTCATCAGAGAACGCAGAAAAAGTGTCGATCCCATATGTACTGCTATTGCCACTTACTAATACATTAAAACATAAAATTTACATTATAGACATGTATATTTAAAGCACATGTATATAATATATAACATACTAGAAAGGAAAATGAAGTGGTATTTGAATAAAACCTAAAAAATGATGAGTAGAGCTGTGCTCCAATTAGTAAATCCATCCTTGGACTTCCTGATAATTCCAGTTCTTAAAACCCAAAACTTCTACAAAACCTGAAAAGCTTCCTTGTCAGTCACTTTGTTAAAGTATGACAGGAGACAAACAGGAACAAAAAGAAAAACAAACAAATATATAAAATCTAACAAAGAAAAAATCAAACAAAAACAAATGAAAGAACCATCACATATTCTGCCCCAGTTTCCGCTAAGTACATTTACTACAACATAGTTGAACAGTTTTATGATATGAACACTTTTTAGAATTTACTTTAGAAGAATGAGATGGCAACTTTCCTGTGGAGGGGTCTTTCTAAATCTGTTGGGCTGCAGACCCACTGAAAGGTAGAAGCAGTAAAAAGGAAAGGACACATCCATGAAAACAAAACACGGCATTGCTTGGGGTCCAGGTGAAACCAAGGAGAGGAGTGATGGCTACAGCAGCTAATTCAGATGGCTTTGGCAGTGGCTTCTTAGAGAATACAGATGACTGCAAGGTGCAGCTGAGAGAATGACTGTAAAGTTTAATTCTGTTTAGCATGAGTTCTCTGACGATAATTATAACTTACTACGCTGGTATGCTTTAACTTCAAGAAGTAAGCAAACTCACGTGATATGTTTTTGCTTTCAGTAAATGATTACAGTATTATTTAATATTGAATACACTTGTAAGACGTCTTCCTTATTCTGGAGCATGAAGAAATTATGAAGTTTTAATTGGCGTCCAATTCTTCCCCAGAATAACCATTCACCCCGTTAATCTTATTTCCCTTTCTTATACAGGCTTCTGAAAACATTCTTCTTAAATGTTCTGGATCAACAAAAAGGGTGCTTTTTTTTTTTTTTTTCATTTGCTTTGTTTTGTTTCGTTTTAAATACTTTACCCCTGTGGGGACCCTGAGCCTAATTGAGGAAATAGAAATTTTTAAATGTAAACTAAACTTGTTAAGTATTAACAGTTCAAGGGCATTTTGCATTTAGGACAAATGCACTTTTAAGTTCTTCTTCTTCTCCCTCTCTCTCTCTCTCTCTTTTTTTTTTTTTTTTTTTTTTTTTTAAGTGAATCAGTTAACTTATTTCAAGTAATAATTTAGCAAAGTCAGAACTATAAAAATGTTATACGATTTACAGAGTAACAGTTTGGTAAGAGAAAGTCCAATTCAAGCTGTTTCTATGAGTAATCAAACAATTAGGAACCACACACCTCTGCCCTAAAGAATTCCACTAAAACAAGAGCTCAAAATAGAGCTGTTAAACTGCACTTCAAAGACCAAATAGCCCAAACAGAAATAATCTTCAGAGATATCTTAAGTCATCTAAGATGCTATATTTTTCTATAAACAATAAAGATGACTCCAGCTCTCTACATCTCTGAAGAAGGAAGGACATGCAGTCAGATGTCATGCAAAAGATGACCATTAATTAAAGTTAATAGTCATTAAAATTATCATAATTAAACAACAAACCTACATTAAAATGATAGAAAAAATGGGGTTTCATCACACTGTCACAACTTGCTTGTAAAGTCTGTAAGGCTTGTGGTGCTTTAAGCATCCAACGTATTTGTAATCCTTTGGGAGTAACTAATGCTCAGGAGATTGGGTGGGGCAGGGCCACAGTGAAAATCTAATCCAAATAGCCTACTCAAACTTAATTTACTCAACATATTATTATTTAAAGATATTACTGGATTTCTCCCCCCCCTCTCTTTTAGCAGGTAAATTAACTACATAAAGTTTTCTATTCAGACACAATTTTAACATCTTATAAGCGCTAAAACATCATATTCTTTATATATACATATTTTAAATTTATGATTACAGATATACTAATTGGCCTAATGATAACCTGTCTTTCATTCTGTCTTCAGTGGTCTTGAATGCTTCCTGGAATTTCTTTTGTAGAAATGCCTGAAAGTCAAGCTGCATCTACAACTCCAGTAAACAAAAATGTGATCTCCATGGAGGCTGGCTAGTTTTCAGTTTTACGATGGTCGGAATACCACTAAATGATTAAGCATCACTTCTCTAGAGTATGACAGTACTAAGAGATATTAGTTACGTTTTTAATTGCTTGACATCAAGTGTCACGATTAATTAGGTAGTTCAGAATAACTGAACTTTCCATTTCATCACATTAACATTAATTTGGATTTGTCAGTAGGAAATGAAATCCTGATATAAAGTCCTAACATTTTATTTGAATTATTATGGATTCCTAGTTGAATTTCTGTCTTGTAGAACACAGAGTGTTTTATTTTTAGGTACACAAAACAGTCTTTGTGTCATCCTGAATTCATTTTCTACATCTGCTAAAGTGTCATTCTCCCAGATGAGAAGAGCTAGAAGTCACATGAAGTTCAAACTGCCTTCTGGGGCATAACAGATGTTATAGGGGTGAAATGCATGATGCAAGAGAATCAACACGATCCAGTTCTGTGCAACAAGGTCACAACTACTGAAGGATATTCAGAAAAGGAATTATGAGAACCCCCTGTTGAATATTCTTTTCCAAGACACTTGCAGCAGAATCAGTAAAACAGATGAGCTATTAATACCTGAGCAGAAAGAGTATACAACTGTAAAATAGGACATTCCTTAAACAAAGTTTGCTTGTTACAACTTTATTCACAGAATTTATCTCAACCAGAAATCACTCACTACTGCTACCCCGAACTCTGGCAAAGTGTAGTTTAAAGTAAAGACATAAATATGAACGCTGTGAGTTTTACTGGGATATATGCTGTCTGGAATCACACATCAAGATCTCTGTAGGTATTTAGGAATGCTGGAAGTTAGATTCTGTAACAACTTTCCAGGTAGGCAGATATTGGGAGCTTGGCTCCCTCAAAATTTAAGAGAAGAGATACTGATTTAAATATGGACTTAGAAGACCAACCTTATTCAGATATTTTAAAGACACTTTAATAAATATTTAATCAATATTTTAATCAATATTTTTTAATATTTTTAAATATTTTATAATTAATATTTTATAATCATGGCTCAGAAGCTTATCACAGAAAATCAAGATTAAAAGGCATCCAAATGGGAAAAAACAAACAAACAAACAAAAAAACCAAAACTAACTTTAGTCACTTACAGTACATTTCAGGCAAGAAAGATTTTCTGTAAATAAAAGGCATGAACTTTGGAGGCATTTTCTCCAGGCATGATGATACAGACATTTATTTCTATTTAAGTTATTCAAGCTAAATTTGGTAGATCTCATCTGTTCAGTAGAAAATCTTCTTATGTTCAATAGAAAGAACAGGGAAGTTTAAAATACACTGTTTGACAGAGTATTAAGGATATTTTAACTGTAGAGAAACATAATGAGGAGTCTTTATCGTATGTAGATCTTGTACATAAATAAGTAATACAGATACGTGGAAGGAACACATCAAAGGATGATTACACTCATCAAAACTAAAACCCACCTTAACGAAATCTTGTCAATCAGAAAATGTTTCTATTTGGTAAGAATAAACGCAAAGAAAAACTAGTTTAAAAGCTTATGAGTTTTAAAGAAACATGCTTCTCAAACTCAAAATGCTGTAGTCAGTCAAGACGGGATCTTCTAAAACCCAGATGTACTTCAGTAAAGTTAAATATGAAGAATTAGGGCCTTTATGTTCAAAGTGACAATTTGTCAGTAACAGGAATCTAAAATGCAATTAAAAACCATAACATTTTCAAAACTTAAATTATGGAAAAACAGAGTGATGACAAGCATCCTACAAAACATTAAAAAAATGCTGTCCTCAAGGAAGAGAAAACCCTGATGATACAGCTAGGAGTATTTTGTTGCATTTTAATAAATAACCTCCTCTCTCCTCCTGTTATGTAATGTAGGCATGGGCTTTCACAAGAAGCAGTTCATAAACTGTTTATGGGATCAGTAGGGATCATATAGATACAGTATCTGTATCACAGATATGCAGCAATTTGAAGGCATCTCTCATCTATGGGGAGAGGCTGGGAGAGCTGGATTCATGTGGGAGCAGAAAAGTCTTGGGGACATCTTATCCATGTGTATAAACGCCTGACGAAGGGCTAAAGAAGAGGGAGCCAGGCTTTTCTCAGTGATACCCAGTGACAGGACCATGGATACTGGGCACAAACTGAAATATAGGAAATTTTGTTCAAACTTAAGAAAACACTTCTCTAAAGTGAGGGTGGTTGAACACCGGCATAGGTTTCCCAGAGATTTTGTGGGGTCTCCATAGACTGGACTGGACACAGCCCTGGGCAACCTGCTCTGGCTGACCCTGCTCTGGGCAGGCGCTCTGACCAGGCAATCTCCAGAGGTGCCCTCCTGTCTCAGCTGGTCTGTGTGAGTCTATGTGATCTTTGTAACACAAAAATCTACTTTGCTTCCTTCCTGCTCCAGTGGACAGTCTTTTATTATAGAACAGTACAGATTAAAACAAAATGAAACCCTAGGGTTACGTTCATCTCAAACCACGAACTTTATTTAATAGCCCAAAATCTGGAAATGTGGCTGAAAAGAAGCCCTCAGAGTAGAGAAGTGCCTCATATTTTCTCATTAAATTTACCTTCAGTTTTACTGAGTTATGAACTTTCAAAAACTGCATTTCTGTGGGGCTGCTTGGTAGTCAGCATGAATTTGGTAACATGCCAAGACAGTGGCTGAACATGGACACTCCAGTTGAAGACTGTATTCATACTGTCTTCAAAACAGCAGCAGAAAACATGATACTGGGGACCAAGGGTTAGAGAAAACGTCAAGCTGAATCACTGACAAAATTCTTTCTACAAAATCAGCTCATAGCCCAAAGCAGTCCTTCAAATTGCAGAGGGGCACTGGGTTGAATCAGAATTCTTTCTAAGTACTTGGCCTTTATAATCTAAATCCAAACAAAACGTTTCTCAAACTTCAGGCTAAAAGATGCATGCAATAATCCTGTTGAATGCCAAACACATTACCCCTTCCAATGATTTTTCAGTCAATTCAACATTATCAATCTAGCAAAAAGGCGAAAAGAAAAGAAAAAAATACTGGAAGCATCTTTCTGTGTCAACTGGCACAGCATCAGAAAGGTTCTTCTGAGTCTGGCTGTACCTGCAAGATCATTTCAAAATTATATCTGAAAGTTTAGACATTTTAAGATACCAGTTAATCAGTCAATGCTCATTATCATTCTAAATAGGTGGTAGAAAAGTTTTGTTATCATAGTTGTGAAGAATGGATTCTTCTTACCATGTCTTGTAGTAGGAGTTTGCCCATTCTTAAACACCACATAACCCATCCCCCCCCCCCTCCCCCAATGTCTACTTCAAGCACATTTTGCAAAGGAGTCATACAAGGTTTGTTTCTAATAGCCTCCTTTCCTTTCCTTCTCTTGTATTTTGTGAAGTCTATATTATGAGATTTCTCTAAAAAGTAAAATATAGTTACTAAAAGACAGTGCTGTAATTAAAGATGAGACAAGAAATCAGATCACCTAATTATGGAATCAATACTGACAGATTTAAAAACAACCGTCTTTGCAACGAAAGGCACAATCAATCCCTTCTCATCTTTCAACAGAAAAATGCTGAAGTTGGCCTTAGAGTTCAAAGATATTAGGTGAGATTAACAAATAAGTAGGTGACCAGATAGAGCGACCACTGCAATTGCATACACCATGCTTTTTGGCAATGCTTTCTAGAAACACAGCAGTCTCTATGAAGCATATAAGAAGAGGATAAATATATTAAACCAGAACAATATGTAAACTAAAATCAACAATGGTATGAGCAGTATTTAGTTAACTACATCTTTAATAAAACAGACTGTGGGTAATCAATGTGTCTGTAGCTGAACAGGAGTATATTAATTCTAACTCCAAGAACCTCAAAACAACCTACTGCATTGGCTTTTCTTATGGATTTGTCTTCTTTTCTTGTGAAAGGCAACGCAATCCAAAAATCCCTGTTTCCAAGAAAATTACTTATTTAGTAAAAATGTTTCATGTCTCAAAAAGCAGTTATGGTCTCTGTCACATGCTTTCCTTGAGTATATGCAGTCCATTCCCATTTTGTGGAACTGCAGAATGAAATCAGAGAATCAACTTCCAACTACAGCAAAAACACATTTTTAATTGTAAGAGTTTAAGAAGAGACGATGAAAATGTGACCCAAGGATGTCTGTCTGACATCTCAAGAAAATGAATTAGTCGCTCAGAAATATATGAATTGCCCCATTCAGCTGATTTTTGCAATCTGTTGCCCTGTTCAGAAGAGATGTAATCAGGGCATGGGGAAATGGCCACAGGGACTGTCTGCAGCCAGGCATATACAACTTGATTTACAGAGTATTTACATAATCTTATTCAGAAACATATTGATACATAATTATTTGTATAAATTTTTATACATTTTATCTTTCATTGAAACCTTTTTAAAATAACAGTCTCTCAATGGTACACAAACCTAGAATTACTGTTACTTGTATTTTTTTCCTATAATAATCCTATTTGTAAACAATGAATAAGTCAGTTCCAAGTTTGAGATTATTATACTCACTATTGAAAACCCACAGAAAGAAAAAACACGTCTTAAATTACTTGAACAATGTTAAAAGATGTCAGATGACAGCTTTTAAGTTGATGATTTTTCTACTTACTAATCAAATTAAAATATTCAATATTCAATAATAATCATAATCGAGAAGCTGTGGCTGCCCCATTCCTGGAGGTGCTCAAGGCCAGGTTGGATGGGGCTTTGAGCAACCTGGTCTAATGGGAGGTGTCCCTGCTCATGGCCGGGGGATTGGAACTGGTCTTTAGGGTCCCTTCCAACCCTAGCCATTCTATGACTATGAAAAATATTCTTTCATCACAAAGTCTTATCTTGATTGGTTAAATCCTGCCTAAACACAAAATTAGATCTAATAAATGTCTATCCAAAAAGGACTTAGAAGTTATTGCTACAGAAATGTGACTGTTGTAGATATTGCACCTGTTCTGTGCAGAAGTAGAACATATTTGTCTCTGGCTGTTAGCATCACAGTCCTTTGCAAAGACAATATAATTTTACACACGGAAGCTCCACAGTAGTGATTTCTCCCAATCCTACTTTAACAAACAACTTATAGTTACAAAATGTGTATTTAATTTATTTGAGAACTTTTCTTGCTGCCCCAGTATCTCAAGTACTATATTAAAAGGGCATGTATATTAAAGTATATCAAAGAAAGGATAACCTATGTAAAAGAATTACCTTACAAATGAACTTTTGTTCTTCATAAAACGGGTCATCTAAATAAAATGTGGGATGGTTTAACTGAACTGTGAAATATGATGTTTTCTTAATCTATGTCCAAAATAATGAGATAAAATCATAGATTAATTTAGATTTGAAGGGACCTCTCTAGGTTGTCTTATCCAATCTCTTGCTCAAAGCAAGTCTTAACTCTGAACTTGTATTAGCTTGGAGTTGGTCCCTGTTTGTAAATAGGTCCTCAGATTAGCTGGACCTTGGTCAAACAAGAATTGTCAGATGTTATTTCAAAAATATGTGTATGAGCTCAGTTTCACAGGAAAGAACCCAGTCTACTTGCTTCGAGATCATTCCACAACGTGTCAAAACATCATGGGGTGAATGGATATCTGGGAAACATGCTTCTAGAGCATACTGAGGAGTCAAACTAAAATGCTAATGTCAATGCACTGTAAAGTTATAAATCAGGATTTTTCAAACTATTTTTCATCATCATAAATGGGTTTTGTTTCAAATATATTCACTAAAGCAGTTTACCAGAAAAGAGGGAAATATTTCCGAAGTTTTGATACTTCGGTGAAAATGACCTGAAACTATAAAATTTAAATATTAAGAACAGGCAAAGAGCTGACATTTTTACCACCAGGCATTGGAAGCATTATTGACAAAGAAAATCCACATAAAATTTAGTTATTCTACCTGAAAAGAATGACTGCCTATTAAGGTATTAATAAAAAACTTAAATTATTGCTGTTAATACAGTTAAAGAATTCTCTTTGACTTATGGAAAAATATTAGAACAGCCTGATGAGCCCCATCTGGATTATAAAAACAGTCTCAGGCATAAATATTCTTTCTGTTTCGAAAAATTAGAAGTTCAAGGAAATGCTTATAAATAAATGACACTGCCAGAGATCATAAGAAATCAGACTGGCTTTTCAAGCTCTTTCTTTTAACCCTTAAGCTTTTTGATCTTTGAGTGCTATTATATGGGTACTAGCAAGTTCCCATCTTTAATTATCTTGATTTAGGAAACTAATTTTCCCTCAAAGGATTGCTTTGAAGTCTTTCTAATTGAAAACCAACAGGGCTGCAATTAATAAGGAATTAGCCAGACAAATTAATAAGCAAACAACCTATTGCACCAGACAATCATAAGATTTTTTAAAAAATCTATTTTTCATGAAATTAAAAACATATTCATTGAGGCTGCTGTAACTCCGATTAAATCTTTACTAGTCAAATTATAACTAGTTTAAAGATTACTAATATTTTCTGTAAGTAAGCACAAAACTCTGAATTTCAGACTAAAAAACACTAAACAGGTCAGAGATCTAACTACCTAGTACTGCAGTTTTTAGGATAGTAAATTTTAACTGATTTTTTTCATTCCATGTGCTGGTAATTAGTTGTCTAAAGGTGTATTTGTAACTTTCATTTTTAACATCCCCTGCAAGATCCATCCTCTGTAACAGCACCTTCACTACCATCTAAGCCCTTAAAATGTCTGGCTTCCTCAAAAACTACTGAAAATTAATTACATTATTTAATTACACTTTTCCAAAAAAGATTTCCAGTTGTTCAGTTGATGCCAGGTTCCTTCACTGAGCCTTTCTTTCTTCTGCTATTGTGAGTATTATATTGTTCACTTTCTCATTTTCTCCTGCTTTTACAGAATTCTACTATCAATCTTTTCTCTAACTAAAATACAATGCTCAGCCAGGCTTATGGAAGAAATCTCCTCTATCTTCCTACTCCCATTCCCAATAATGTTAGTTTCTCAGATTTTTTTTTTTTAATGTTAATACCAAAACCAATCAATTATAATATTCTATGTAAAGTATCTAGATGGAAATATTACCTATGAAATACCATTCTATGAAATGCACAAAATTGACTTGTCTGGTGTTTTGTTGTTTTTGTTTGTTTGTTTCCATAAAAGAAACACCTTAGAAAACAAATAAATTAGTTCAATGAATCACATGATGATGATATAGATGATGATATTTGCATGACACATGTATAACATACTGTGGACTCTCTATATAGATTTTTTTATTCCAGCACTGATTTCTAAACTGCTTCCTCTATACCCAGTCACTCATGTAAGTATTTCCAAATATACCTCTCCCCTGCCCCTCCAGTCTACCCTACTTTCTCTCAGTAAAAGAAAAGTGACACCACAAAGCAAGACCATCGATTTCAGTGTCTCTGATAGTCTATGCAGGACTAAAGCAATTATGAAACTAGTTTCGGGTTACGTGTTTCAACTGTTTCCACAGGAAGAGAAACTGATGACTTTGATTCAAGCCATAACAGAACTTATCTAAATGACATATTCTTTCAGTCAGTCCCACTTCCTCATCAGATGATTCTGATTCTATTTTTCTTTTCCTTAATTAAAACTGGAATGAGACAATATAAGAGAACTTCATAGGACTCTCTATAACATCCAAAATTATGGTGGTAAAGACTCATTGATGGAAAACACAAAAGAGCTAAAAGGTCACGTTTGTGACAAATCATAGGCTTTGGTTCATTCTTTTACAGAAAGCAAATCAGTCCACCCGTCACATCCCAATACTGAACAATATACTTGCCTGTAAACATACATTTACCTCTGCAAGAAGAAAAATGAGGCTTAAATACCAAGCAGAAATTAATATATAAAAACAAGCATGTTTTTAGAGAGTGTGTGAATTACATGATGAGAAGTGCTGTAATTCATTAAGCTAAGTCGCTCCGTTAATAGCACACCTATGAAAGTAGCTTCCTGAAGACATGTTTCCCAGACATCCCTTCCATCTTCTTCCACTTCGTTCTGTATGACCTCCCACATGAAAATAATTTTCACCTCCAGCACCTAAACCTCTAACCCAACGCTTCCTCATGAACATTAGCCAAAAGCCATTCCTTAGAAAGCCAAATATCCTGATTTCCAAGAAGCCCAGGAGCATAACTGCATCTTCAAGGCCTCTATGCTTCTGTCAGTTTTGGCTGAGACTGGCTATTGAAAGGGAGATGATGGAAAGAATAATTGTGTAAGCTTCATTTTCTAGGTGCACAATTTCTTACAGTTAAATTGTATCAGTTTGCCCAGCCACTTACAATGTAAATACATAATGGTGGCAAAGAAACCCAAAATATAACTAATGTGATGATCCATTCAATAACCAATATTTGACCTTGGATTACCAAATTGCCAAACTCCCTGTGAAATAACTGAATTGTCTCTTGGTATGTGCTAAGTGGGATACCATTCTGAGCCTTGTTTTGCAAGCTTCCCTTTTCCAAGGCTTATTTGAGCTCAGTGAATGCACTCCCATCCTTACAGCCTCTGGCCCAGTCGATGTGGTTGTATTTGCTACTGCTGGGGCAGGGTCGAGGCTGTGCCAGGCCCTGGGGGGTGGCTGGGCTGCCGTGGGCCTGTGCAGGGCTGAGCTGGGTTTCCCTGGCGCCCCGTGGCCCAGTGCCCATTGCCCAGCCTGGCTGAGCTTCAGCTCTGTGAGGGTCCGGTGGGAAGGGGCCGACAGCCCCAGGCTGTCCCTGCGGGGCACACAGCCCCGGAGGCATGGGGGGCTGTGAACCACCTTGCTAGGAAGCCTGTTCCAGTGTTAGACCACCCTCATGGTAAAGAAATTTTCTGTAATGTTCAGTCTGAACCTCCCCTGGCACACCTTTGTGCTGCTCCCTTGCATCTCGTCATTGGTTACTGGGAAGCAGAGACCAGCACCTCCCTCTCCACTTCCCCCACTCAGCGAGGCACAGAGAGTCATGAGGTTGCCTCTCAGATGTCTCTTCTCCAGACCGGACAGCCCAAGTGCTCTCAGCCTCTCCTCACAGGACCCACATCTCCCCTCCTTGAGTACTGAATTTGTCAGTCTTAGGACCCAGAGAGATAACAGAAGACTGAGCAAAGTAATAAAAAGCAATAACACCTGAAAGTTTTTCATACAACAGTTCTGATTTTTTATTAGTTATGACTACCAAACAGTTAAACTTTACCAGGACTAATAATTAACCCTTAGTGCCATATATATGAAGTTCTCCCTTTTGCCTATAACAAGGTTTTGAGTGTTAACCTGCAAGGGCAGTTGAGCTTGGACTGTTTACTTTTAAAGATGGCACCTCTACCTCAAAGCTATGGGACAACTTGTTGTGGAGAGCTCTCAATGTCTCTCCTGAAGATGTCGCTTTGCATAAATTATTGAACGGACACTGAACAGAACGGGAACCTGGCTACCTGGCTGTAGTCTCTTCTGCATGAGTATCTTGACACGCTGCAGAGCCATTCTCACCTTCAGGCTGAAATCTGCAAGCAGCATTTGTAGCCATTATCTCCAGATATATGATTATTTTGGTCAGATGTGACAGCCCTTTACAGCACCAGAAAAATGTACCGTTTTGTTTTTTCACTCCTAATGTTTTAGTTCATAAAAGCGGGAAAATATAACAAAGGGATTTTTAACAATTCCACATTAACATCAGTCAGTCCTAGCACACCAGTAACTCTCTTTTTGAGAGGAAAATACTGGTGCATCAGAAAGCTCCATAATTATTCCCTTGTGGAATGCAAATAGTAATAAATTTGTCATATGCTTCTGTAAGTGTTCAACCTTTCCATGCTGCAGAAATTTGAAAGTCCTTCTTTCACTGATATAATTAATAATTTAATTTACTTGTTTTATGAGCTTCTATTTTATAAGGTCAGTGGCCAGACATTTTATTGCTCTCTGATTAGCTCTCAGACCCACACTCTATACTTCTGAATGACAGCTCTTTCTGAGCAATTCTGTCAGGTGGGAGGAGAGGAACAGATCACTGTTGCCTACCACTAGCAAAATGAGTGAATCCAGCTCTAGTAGTCCAGTACTGTATGACTCAGCAGAGTTTCCCAAAATGCAAGAGAATTAGAGACATGGCCTGACATGATACACCAGAAATATTTGCATAAAAAATCTGATTTTTCACTCCTTTCTAGGTAATTTCTATGTGTCAGTTTAGACAAAAAAATATACAAATTATTAAATCTTAGTTTGAATTTTATGATCTATTCAGATCACTATTAGCTATCCCAAACACAATCTGAAGACCACAGTGACCCACTATTCACATTATTTCAGTACACTACAAGTACTGTGGGTGCCATTCACCTGGCCAAATTTAAATAAACTATTTTAGATAACATCCCAAATGGCATATATAGTCAACTGAAGGAAATAAACACTTTTAGAGCCAAGTCATTTTATCCAAAAATAGGTATCTAAAGTATGTCAGTTGACTCACAACCTCTAAATTCCTCTTTTTTCTTAGCTGCAAAAGCAATCTAGCATGGATAGACTATTGCCTCCTAAGAACCAATATATCAAGACACTCGATATATATTCGTGATACCTATCTTAATATAAATTTCATATATATTTGACACTTGATATGTATAGAAACTCAGTATATATTTGATATCTATTTGTGAGATAACTTAGAAGGTTCTAGTTTATAGACGTGCTGAATATCCAACATTTGAAAATGAAACTATGATTCTATGTATTTTCATAATCCCTGGTATCATTAGAAAATGAAGCTCTATCCATGCCTGAACATACTAGGAATGAAAAGTAGTTCTTACATTCACACACAGATCTATAGTCATATTTGCCCAATCTTTTATTTTTACTCCCCCACACATTACATACTGCACAGCGAGAATCCTCACCATTTAATCAGTAATTGTCTTCACTAAATATTGCTTGTGCCTAAACTTCTGGCCAGCAGCAGGCCCCTTTGGAGCCGGCTGGAGCCGGCTCTGGCCTGGCCTGGGGCAGCTGCTGGGCTCTGCTCACAGAGACCACCCCTGCAGTGCCCCACTGCCCAAACCTCTCCACATAATCCTGATACAACAGAAAAGGGTTAGGTCCAGCAGCTTAAGCAACAAAGGTCAATGCTTGTAAAATTAAGAATTCTCATTCAAGCCACTTTAAGCAAAAATGCAGGTTCTTGTTATATATATGTTACAAATAAAACCAGAAACACTGGAGTTCTTTTCTCCTACAATACATGAAAATTAAAACTAGAGATACCATAAAATAAAATGTTTTTTTAATTATAAATAATCCCCCAGAAATTTCCACATATCTTTAAACATACATTTAATTTTTATGAATATTTATGTTGCCTGCTGAACTAACAGATTAATAAATAATCTCTGGTTTTACTTAACTGACCTAATCCATTATGATTAACTACGGCATTTTTTTGCAGCTCACTGCCTGAGGAAATCCTGGGAGAGCTAAATGACTAACTGTTCTTTCCCACAGTTTGGATACACTGTGTAATAATTGCTGACATTAATTAATTAAGTACATGCCCACATATATAATAAACTATACTCTTTTTAAAAATGTTGCTTTCCAGGAATAATGTGACTAGTAGCAATGGCTGGGACTTGTGCATCAGTTCCACTGCTGACTGATACAGTTTCAGAAATAGCTTGCTCTTGGTTGCCAACCCCAAAACACAAAGAATCTGATTTTAAAAGCTTCCAGAGAAAAAGCTACAGGGAACCCTGAAGATGTTTGTGTCAAGATAGAAACGGGGGTTATATGTGAAAGTGTCCCTTGAAAAAGTTTATTGAAAAGAAATAAAGCTTATGAAATACATGCAGAAACAGGATATTCTTGTCTCGGGTTCGAGCTCAGAATACAGTTACCATTTTAATAACCTGAATGGAAGCTGCACCTCCTCAGAGATTGTCTGCCAGCCCTTCCAATGAGTAACAGTACTGTACTGACTGCTCAGTATTAACACAGCCTGTAGAGGCCTTAACATATGTGAAGTGTTGCTCCTCTGAACTCAAACTGTTTCTTCTCTAGTCTTCCTCATCCTACAGAAACTATGCAACTGGAAAATTACTGCAGTATTTCAGATCAACTTGAAGACCTAGCCCACACAAAGAACCCCTTCTTTTCCTGAAATCACTACGAAAAATCCAATACAATTATTCCAGGATAGAAATAAACTAACTTTCATCCCCAAGTATTTAATTACACATGCATCTAGAAAATATTTATTTGTACAAAGCATAATGAAAACAAAGACCTATAAATAGAAGATGGTCTAAGCTAGTTTAGTTAGAGGTGTCACATGAGGAAAAACTGTGGTCTTCAATGTGAAACAAGTAAGATAATACTGTCCAGATTATTGTGAGAAGATATAGCAAACAGTGAACGAATTTCCTTGAAGCCTAAACATATATAGATACAGACACATATATATATATATAAATCAATTAAAAGACTGTAATTTTTCATATTTAATATCTAATATCTTCTGGAAAAAAAATTGATTATCTTTCTTCACAGAATATCACCACTTGAACTAATGGTATTTGTAAACCTTAATTACGCAGACTTACCTTAGGCACATGGGAAGCATCAACTATTAAAAACCTAAATAAGGGCTAAGAGCAGCAATACTTTTGCAGCCTCTGAATTCTGGGGTTTGAATAAATGTAAGCCTTGTTTCTTTATCTTTGCAGAGGATACTTTATTTTTCACAGGTAGCAGGAGAAGTATCTTAACTGTGAGTCCACTGGAAAGCAGATGCTTGATCAACCTCTGTTATTTGTATAAAGAAGCTATGAAACAGAATTGAAGAATATTGAGGAATTGAAGAATCAAGGAATTGGCTGGATGGTCACACTCAAAGAGTTGTAGTCAATGGTTCAATGTCCAGGTAGAGACCAGTAATGAGTGGTGTTCCTTGGGGGTCATTACTGGGCCCAGTGCTGTTTGACATCTTTGCTGGCGACATGGACAGTGGGATCAAGTACACCCTCAGCAAGTCTGCCAATGACGCCAAGCTGTGTGGTGCAGTCGACACACTGGAGGGAAGGGATGCCATCCAGAGAGACCTGGACAGCCTTGAGAGGTGGGTCTGTGCAAACCTCATGAGGTTCAACAAGGCCACTGCCTGTGTCTGGGCCAGGGCAATCCCAAGCACGAATACAGGCTGGGCAGAGAATGGATGGAGAGCAGCCCTGAGGATAAGGACCTGGGGGTGTTGGTGGACGAGAAGCTTGACATGAGCGA